>NC_064922.1:314700635-314825233 GCF_023897955.1 Schistocerca gregaria | reverse complement strand
CACTAGATCGCGTGTTGTGTTGGCGATGAAGTGGTAGTACAAACTGCGGACTGCGGAACACGAGTGAAAAATCAAGAAAGCACTGTGATTTCGAGTACTCGTGCACTATCGTCACTGCAACGGTAGCAAGGCAAAACTTTCAAAATTTCCGTGACCAGGATTCGAACCTGGGTTATTGCGGCCACAACGCAATGTCCTAACCACTAGACGATCACGGCCACGCACGCGCCCACGGAGGCAGCTGGCTGGAGTGCAAGTGGCGATACACAGCAAAGCCTAGGCCAAGGTGGACGCCACAGCAGTGTCAGACACGGTCTCCATCACGTGTATACGAGTAAATGAACGTGCCTGCGCTGTCAGGACACTAACTAGAGTGGTTAGCTACATTCACCTCCCTGGCAGTGTCTTGCAGTCCTCCAAGCCTCTTGACTATGGGTATGTGGCTCGATAACAAGTGAATAGACGCCGCATCTCTCTCGCCGTCAGGTGTAGCCGCGAATCATACTTAACGCAGCTTTGTGCACGCGTCAGCGTAGCGTCAGTCGAGCAAAGTCGGGACAAGTCGCATAAGAGGAGCAACAAAAACTCACGTTTCCGGTACCGGGAATCGAACCCGGGCCTCCTGGGTGAGAGCCAGGTATCCTAGCCACTAGACTACACCGGATTACGACGCCAGTGCTCTTCCTGCGAACGCAGCAACCAGCCACGATTAACTGACGACAACTGTAAGAAATACACTCTTTCACGTTATAGAACGGCATCCTCTGGACGCATTTCATGGAGACGAACGCCAGCAGTGACGAGAGCAAAAGGCGCCTACAAATCCTGTCGTTGCTCCACGTACTGTTCTACGACAATTCACGAAGCAGACGCTCACGCCTTGTTGTGCTGTTTCCTTTGCGGGCAATGGGTGCAGCTGTCTTCGACGCAGGAAACATTACACGTTTAGCAGCTGTGGGGTTGGAACCCACGCCTCCGAAGTGACTGGTGCCTAAAACCAGCGCCTTAGACCGCTCGGCCACTCTA
The DNA here is from genome assembly GCF_023897955.1 of Schistocerca gregaria. Taxonomy (NCBI): domain Eukaryota; kingdom Metazoa; phylum Arthropoda; class Insecta; order Orthoptera; family Acrididae; genus Schistocerca; species Schistocerca gregaria. The sequence continues at coordinate 314,824,207 of NC_064922.1, read as the reverse complement.
CCTACACAACACGCGCGACACAGGAGCTGCGTCCTAGCCCACGACAACACACAGCAACGGCACAAAAATGAGACGTCAAAATTGGCAACGGTGGGATTCGAACCCACGCCTCCGAAGAGACTGGTGCCTAAAACCAGCGCCTTAGACCGCTCGGCCACGTTACCGTTATAGCGCCGACGACAATACGTTTCCTTTGTACTACAAAGATCACTTCGAAATGGAAATATCTCGGCAATCGCTGTAACATGTATTTCCTCTGCTCTCCCATTGGAAGCGTCTCTTTAGGCCATCCACAACAAGAAAATGCCGTGCCCGCCGTGTGGTAGCGGCGCCACTTGTCTGAAGCTGTCGTAGTTAAGGCGACAGCATCAAGAGACGTTTTCGTGCCGTGACCAGGTTTCGAACGCACGCGTCCGAAGAGACTGGTGCCTAAAACAAGCGCCTTAGATCGCTCGGCCACGCTACCTGCGCTACCTTCGGCCCCAGTGTTCCTAGCATTTGTAGAAACGGTGCACGCCACAGCTTCCTGCTCCGCTGTTCATCCAATCCGTCGCACCTCAAACAACTGCCCTTTTCGACTACAGAGAGCACCGGACGTCTGCGCCTCACGGCCGCCGGCATTACGTGTTGGCGATGAAGTGGTAGTACAAACTGCGGACTGCGGAACACGAGTGAAAAATCAAGAAAGCACTGTGATTTCGAGTACTCGTGCACTATCGTCACTGCAACGGTAGCAAGGCAAAACTTTCAAAATTTCCGTGACCAGGATTCGAACCTGGGTTATTGCGGCCACAACGCAATGTCCTAACCACTAGACGATCACGGCCACGCACGCGCCCACGGAGGCAGCTGGCTGGAGTGCAAGTGGCGATACACAGCAAAGCCTAGGCCAAGGTGGACGCCACAGCAGTGTCAGACACGGTCTCCATCACGTGTATACGAGTAAATGAACGTGCCTGCGCTGTCAGGACACTAACTAGAGTGGTTAGCTACATTCACCTCCCTGGCAGTGTCTTGCAGTCCTCCAAGCCTCTTGACTATGGGTATGTGGCTCGATAACAAGTGAATAGACGCCGCATCTCTCTCGCCGTCAGGTGTAGCCGCGAATCATACTTAACGCAGCTTTGTGCACGCGTCAGCGTAGCGTCAGTCGAGCAAAGTCGGGACAAGTCGCATAAGAGGAGCAACAAAAACTCACGTTTCCGGTACCGGGAATCGAACCCGGGCCTCCTGGGTGAGAGCCAGGTATCCTAGCCACTAGACTACACCGGATTACGACGCCAGTGCTCTTCCTGCGAACGCAGCAACCAGCCACGATTAACTGACGACAACTGTAAGAAATACACTCTTTCACGTTATAGAACGGCATCCTCTGGACGCATTTCATGGAGACGAACGCCAGCAGTGACGAGAGCAAAAGGCGCCTACAAATCCTGTCGTTGCTCCACGTACTGTTCTACGACAATTCACGAAGCAGACGCTCACGCCTTGTTGTGCTGTTTCCTTTGCGGGCAATGGGTGCAGCTGTCTTCGACGCAGGAAACATTACACGTTTAGCAGCTGTGGGGTTGGAACCCACGCCTCCGAAGTGACTGGTGCCTAAAACCAGCGCCTTAGACCGCTCGGCCACTCTACCTACACAACACGCGCGACACAGGAGCTGCGTCCTAGCCCACGACAACACACAGCAACGGCACAAAAATGAGACGTCAAAATTGGCAACGGTGGGATTCGAACCCACGCCTCCGAAGAGACTGGTGCCTAAAACCAGCGCCTTAGACCGCTCGGCCACGTTACCGTTATAGCGCCGACGACAATACGTTTCCTTTGTACTACAAAGATCACTTCGAAATGGAAATATCTCGGCAATCGCTGTAACATGTATTTCCTCTGCTCTCCCATTGGAAGCGTCTCTTTAGGCCATCCACAACAAGAAAATGCCGTGCCCGCCGTGTGGTAGCGGCGCCACTTGTCTGAAGCTGTCGTAGTTAAGGCGACAGCATCAAGAGACGTTTTCGTGCCGTGACCAGGTTTCGAACGCACGCGTCCGAAGAGACTGGTGCCTAAAACAAGCGCCTTAGATCGCTCGGCCACGCTACCTGCGCTACCTTCGGCCCCAGTGTTCCTAGCATTTGTAGAAACGGTGCACGCCACAGCTTCCTGCTCCGCTGTTCATCCAATCCGTCGCACCTCAAACAACTGCCCTTTTCGACTACAGAGAGCACCGGACGTCTGCGCCTCACGGCCGCCGGCATTACGTGTTGGCGATGAAGTGGTAGTACAAACTGCGGACTGCGGAACACGAGTGAAAAATCAAGAAAGCACTGTGATTTCGAGTACTCGTGCACTATCGTCACTGCAACGGTAGCAAGGCAAAACTTTCAAAATTTCCGTGACCAGGATTCGAACCTGGGTTATTGCGGCCACAACGCAATGTCCTAACCACTAGACGATCACGGCCACGCACGCGCCCACGGAGGCAGCTGGCTGAGTGCAAGTGGCGATACACAGCAAAGCCTAGGCCAAGGTGGACGCCACAGCAGTGTCAGACACGGTCTCCATCACGTGTATACGAGTAAATGAACGTGCCTGCGCTGTCAGGACACTAACTAGAGTGGTTAGCTACATTCACCTCCCTGGCAGTGTCTTGCAGTCCTCCAAGCCTCTTGACTATGGGTATGTGGCTCGATAACAAGTGAATAGACGCCGCATCTCTCTCGCCGTCAGGTGTAGCCGCGAATCATACTTAACGCAGCTTTGTGCACGCGTCAGCGTAGCGTCAGTCGAGCAAAGTCGGGACAAGTCGCATAAGAGGAGCAACAAAAACTCACGTTTCCGGTACCGGGAATCGAACCCGGGCCTCCTGGGTGAGAGCCAGGTATCCTAGCCACTAGACTACACCGGATTACGACGCCAGTGCTCTTCCTGCGAACGCAGCAACCAGCCACGATTAACTGACGACAACTGTAAGAAATACACTCTTTCACGTTATAGAACGGCATCCTCTGGACGCATTTCATGGAGACGAACGCCAGCAGTGACGAGAGCAAAAGGCGCCTACAAATCCTGTCGTTGCTCCACGTACTGTTCTACGACAATTCACGAAGCAGACGCTCACGCCTTGTTGTGCTGTTTCCTTTGCGGGCAATGGGTGCAGCTGTCTTCGACGCAGGAAACATTACACGTTTAGCAGCTGTGGGGTTGGAACCCACGCCTCCGAAGTGACTGGTGCCTAAAACCAGCGCCTTAGACCGCTCGGCCACTCTACCTACACAACACGCGCGACACAGGAGCTGCGTCCTAGCCCACGACAACACACAGCAACGGCACAAAAATGAGACGTCAAAATTGGCAACGGTGGGATTCGAACCCACGCCTCCGAAGAGACTGGTGCCTAAAACCAGCGCCTTAGACCGCTCGGCCACGTTACCGTTATAGCGCCGACGACAATACGTTTCCTTTGTACTACAAAGATCACTTCGAAATGGAAATATCTCGGCAATCGCTGTAACATGTATTTCCTCTGCTCTCCCATTGGAAGCGTCTCTTTAGGCCATCCACAACAAGAAAATGCCGTGCCCGCCGTGTGGTAGCGGCGCCACTTGTCTGAAGCTGTCGTAGTTAAGGCGACAGCATCAAGAGACGTTTTCGTGCCGTGACCAGGTTTCGAACGCACGCGTCCGAAGAGACTGGTGCCTAAAACAAGCGCCTTAGATCGCTCGGCCACGCTACCTGCGCTACCTTCGGCCCCAGTGTTCCTAGCATTTGTAGAAACGGTGCACGCCACAGCTTCCTGCTCCGCTGTTCATCCAATCCGTCGCACCTCAAACAACTGCCCTTTTCGACTACAGAGAGCACCGGACGTCTGCGCCTCACGGCCGCCGGCATTACGTGTTGGCGATGAAGTGGTAGTACAAACTGCGGACTGCGGAACACGAGTGAAAAATCAAGAAAGCACTGTGATTTCGAGTACTCGTGCACTATCGTCACTGCAACGGTAGCAAGGCAAAACTTTCAAAATTTCCGTGACCAGGATTCGAACCTGGGTTATTGCGGCCACAACGCAATGTCCTAACCACTAGACGATCACGGCCACGCACGCGCCCACGGAGGCAGCTGGCTGGAGTGCAAGTGGCGATACACAGCAAAGCCTAGGCCAAGGTGGACGCCACAGCAGTGTCAGACACGGTCTCCATCACGTGTATACGAGTAAATGAACGTGCCTGCGCTGTCAGGACACTAACTAGAGTGGTTAGCTACATTCACCTCCCTGGCAGTGTCTTGCAGTCCTCCAAGCCTCTTGACTATGGGTATGTGGCTCGATAACAAGTGAATAGACGCCGCATCTCTCTCGCCGTCAGGTGTAGCCGCGAATCATACTTAACGCAGCTTTGTGCACGCGTCAGCGTAGCGTCAGTCGAGCAAAGTCGGGACAAGTCGCATAAGAGGAGCAACAAAAACTCACGTTTCCGGTACCGGGAATCGAACCCGGGCCTCCTGGGTGAGAGCCAGGTATCCTAGCCACTAGACTACACCGGATTACGACGCCAGTGCTCTTCCTGCGAACGCAGCAACCAGCCACGATTAACTGACGACAACTGTAAGAAATACACTCTTTCACGTTATAGAACGGCATCCTCTGGACGCATTTCATGGAGACGAACGCCAGCAGTGACGAGAGCAAAAGGCGCCTACAAATCCTGTCGTTGCTCCACGTACTGTTCTACGACAATTCACGAAGCAGACGCTCACGCCTTGTTGTGCTGTTTCCTTTGCGGGCAATGGGTGCAGCTGTCTTCGACGCAGGAAACATTACACGTTTAGCAGCTGTGGGGTTGGAACCCACGCCTCCGAAGTGACTGGTGCCTAAAACCAGCGCCTTAGACCGCTCGGCCACTCTACCTACACAACACGCGCGACACAGGAGCTGCGTCCTAGCCCACGACAACACACAGCAACGGCACAAAAATGAGACGTCAAAATTGGCAACGGTGGGATTCGAACCCACGCCTCCGAAGAGACTGGTGCCTAAAACCAGCGCCTTAGACCGCTCGGCCACGTTACCGTTATAGCGCCGACGACAATACGTTTCCTTTGTACTACAAAGATCACTTCGAAATGGAAATATCTCGGCAATCGCTGTAACATGTATTTCCTCTGCTCTCCCATTGGAAGCGTCTCTTTAGGCCATCCACAACAAGAAAATGCCGTGCCCGCCGTGTGGTAGCGGCGCCACTTGTCTGAAGCTGTCGTAGTTAAGGCGACAGCATCAAGAGACGTTTTCGTGCCGTGACCAGGTTTCGAACGCACGCGTCCGAAGAGACTGGTGCCTAAAACAAGCGCCTTAGATCGCTCGGCCACGCTACCTGCGCTACCTTCGGCCCCAGTGTTCCTAGCATTTGTAGAAACGGTGCACGCCACAGCTTCCTGCTCCGCTGTTCATCCAATCCGTCGCACCTCAAACAACTGCCCTTTTCGACTACAGAGAGCACCGGACGTCTGCGCCTCACGGCCGCCGGCATTACGTGTTGGCGATGAAGTGGTAGTACAAACTGCGGACTGCGGAACACGAGTGAAAAATCAAGAAAGCACTGTGATTTCGAGTACTCGTGCACTATCGTCACTGCAACGGTAGCAAGGCAAAACTTTCAAAATTTCCGTGACCAGGATTCGAACCTGGGTTATTGCGGCCACAACGCAATGTCCTAACCACTAGACGATCACGGCCACGCACGCGCCCACGGAGGCAGCTGGCTGGAGTGCAAGTGGCGATACACAGCAAAGCCTAGGCCAAGGTGGACGCCACAGCAGTGTCAGACACGGTCTCCATCACGTGTATACGAGTAAATGAACGTGCCTGCGCTGTCAGGACACTAACTAGAGTGGTTAGCTACATTCACCTCCCTGGCAGTGTCTTGCAGTCCTCCAAGCCTCTTGACTATGGGTATGTGGCTCGATAACAAGTGAATAGACGCCGCATCTCTCTCGCCGTCAGGTGTAGCCGCGAATCATACTTAACGCAGCTTTGTGCACGCGTCAGCGTAGCGTCAGTCGAGCAAAGTCGGGACAAGTCGCATAAGAGGAGCAACAAAAACTCACGTTTCCGGTACCGGGAATCGAACCCGGGCCTCCTGGGTGAGAGCCAGGTATCCTAGCCACTAGACTACACCGGATTACGACGCCAGTGCTCTTCCTGCGAACGCAGCAACCAGCCACGATTAACTGACGACAACTGTAAGAAATACACTCTTTCACGTTATAGAACGGCATCCTCTGGACGCATTTCATGGAGACGAACGCCAGCAGTGACGAGAGCAAAAGGCGCCTACAAATCCTGTCGTTGCTCCACGTACTGTTCTACGACAATTCACGAAGCAGACGCTCACGCCTTGTTGTGCTGTTTCCTTTGCGGGCAATGGGTGCAGCTGTCTTCGACGCAGGAAACATTACACGTTTAGCAGCTGTGGGGTTGGAACCCACGCCTCCGAAGTGACTGGTGCCTAAAACCAGCGCCTTAGACCGCTCGGCCACTCTACCTACACAACACGCGCGACACAGGAGCTGCGTCCTAGCCCACGACAACACACAGCAACGGCACAAAAATGAGACGTCAAAATTGGCAACGGTGGGATTCGAACCCACGCCTCCGAAGAGACTGGTGCCTAAAACCAGCGCCTTAGACCGCTCGGCCACGTTACCGTTATAGCGCCGACGACAATACGTTTCCTTTGTACTACAAAGATCACTTCGAAATGGAAATATCTCGGCAATCGCTGTAACATGTATTTCCTCTGCTCTCCCATTGGAAGCGTCTCTTTAGGCCATCCACAACAAGAAAATGCCGTGCCCGCCGTGTGGTAGCGGCGCCACTTGTCTGAAGCTGTCGTAGTTAAGGCGACAGCATCAAGAGACGTTTTCGTGCCGTGACCAGGTTTCGAACGCACGCGTCCGAAGAGACTGGTGCCTAAAACAAGCGCCTTAGATCGCTCGGCCACGCTACCTGCGCTACCTTCGGCCCCAGTGTTCCTAGCATTTGTAGAAACGGTGCACGCCACAGCTTCCTGCTCCGCTGTTCATCCAATCCGTCGCACCTCAAACAACTGCCCTTTTCGACTACAGAGAGCACCGGACGTCTGCGCCTCACGGCCGCCGGCATTACGTGTTGGCGATGAAGTGGTAGTACAAACTGCGGACTGCGGAACACGAGTGAAAAATCAAGAAAGCACTGTGATTTCGAGTACTCGTGCACTATCGTCACTGCAACGGTAGCAAGGCAAAACTTTCAAAATTTCCGTGACCAGGATTCGAACCTGGGTTATTGCGGCCACAACGCAATGTCCTAACCACTAGACGATCACGGCCACGCACGCGCCCACGGAGGCAGCTGGCTGGAGTGCAAGTGGCGATACACAGCAAAGCCTAGGCCAAGGTGGACGCCACAGCAGTGTCAGACACGGTCTCCATCACGTGTATACGAGTAAATGAACGTGCCTGCGCTGTCAGGACACTAACTAGAGTGGTTAGCTACATTCACCTCCCTGGCAGTGTCTTGCAGTCCTCCAAGCCTCTTGACTATGGGTATGTGGCTCGATAACAAGTGAATAGACGCCGCATCTCTCTCGCCGTCAGGTGTAGCCGCGAATCATACTTAACGCAGCTTTGTGCACGCGTCAGCGTAGCGTCAGTCGAGCAAAGTCGGGACAAGTCGCATAAGAGGAGCAACAAAAACTCACGTTTCCGGTACCGGGAATCGAACCCGGGCCTCCTGGGTGAGAGCCAGGTATCCTAGCCACTAGACTACACCGGATTACGACGCCAGTGCTCTTCCTGCGAACGCAGCAACCAGCCACGATTAACTGACGACAACTGTAAGAAATACACTCTTTCACGTTATAGAACGGCATCCTCTGGACGCATTTCATGGAGACGAACGCCAGCAGTGACGAGAGCAAAAGGCGCCTACAAATCCTGTCGTTGCTCCACGTACTGTTCTACGACAATTCACGAAGCAGACGCTCACGCCTTGTTGTGCTGTTTCCTTTGCGGGCAATGGGTGCAGCTGTCTTCGACGCAGGAAACATTACACGTTTAGCAGCTGTGGGGTTGGAACCCACGCCTCCGAAGTGACTGGTGCCTAAAACCAGCGCCTTAGACCGCTCGGCCACTCTACCTACACAACACGCGCGACACAGGAGCTGCGTCCTAGCCCACGACAACACACAGCAACGGCACAAAAATGAGACGTCAAAATTGGCAACGGTGGGATTCGAACCCACGCCTCCGAAGAGACTGGTGCCTAAAACCAGCGCCTTAGACCGCTCGGCCACGTTACCGTTATAGCGCCGACGACAATACGTTTCCTTTGTACTACAAAGATCACTTCGAAATGGAAATATCTCGGCAATCGCTGTAACATGTATTTCCTCTGCTCTCCCATTGGAAGCGTCTCTTTAGGCCATCCACAACAAGAAAATGCCGTGCCCGCCGTGTGGTAGCGGCGCCACTTGTCTGAAGCTGTCGTAGTTAAGGCGACAGCATCAAGAGACGTTTTCGTGCCGTGACCAGGTTTCGAACGCACGCGTCCGAAGAGACTGGTGCCTAAAACAAGCGCCTTAGATCGCTCGGCCACGCTACCTGCGCTACCTTCGGCCCCAGTGTTCCTAGCATTTGTAGAAACGGTGCACGCCACAGCTTCCTGCTCCGCTGTTCATCCAATCCGTCGCACCTCAAACAACTGCCCTTTTCGACTACAGAGAGCACCGGACGTCTGCGCCTCACGGCCGCCGGCATTACGTGTTGGCGATGAAGTGGTAGTACAAACTGCGGACTGCGGAACACGAGTGAAAAATCAAGAAAGCACTGTGATTTCGAGTACTCGTGCACTATCGTCACTGCAACGGTAGCAAGGCAAAACTTTCAAAATTTCCGTGACCAGGATTCGAACCTGGGTTATTGCGGCCACAACGCAATGTCCTAACCACTAGACGATCACGGCCACGCACGCGCCCACGGAGGCAGCTGGCTGGAGTGCAAGTGGCGATACACAGCAAAGCCTAGGCCAAGGTGGACGCCACAGCAGTGTCAGACACGGTCTCCATCACGTGTATACGAGTAAATGAACGTGCCTGCGCTGTCAGGACACTAACTAGAGTGGTTAGCTACATTCACCTCCCTGGCAGTGTCTTGCAGTCCTCCAAGCCTCTTGACTATGGGTATGTGGCTCGATAACAAGTGAATAGACGCCGCATCTCTCTCGCCGTCAGGTGTAGCCGCGAATCATACTTAACGCAGCTTTGTGCACGCGTCAGCGTAGCGTCAGTCGAGCAAAGTCGGGACAAGTCGCATAAGAGGAGCAACAAAAACTCACGTTTCCGGTACCGGGAATCGAACCCGGGCCTCCTGGGTGAGAGCCAGGTATCCTAGCCACTAGACTACACCGGATTACGACGCCAGTGCTCTTCCTGCGAACGCAGCAACCAGCCACGATTAACTGACGACAACTGTAAGAAATACACTCTTTCACGTTATAGAACGGCATCCTCTGGACGCATTTCATGGAGACGAACGCCAGCAGTGACGAGAGCAAAAGGCGCCTACAAATCCTGTCGTTGCTCCACGTACTGTTCTACGACAATTCACGAAGCAGACGCTCACGCCTTGTTGTGCTGTTTCCTTTGCGGGCAATGGGTGCAGCTGTCTTCGACGCAGGAAACATTACACGTTTAGCAGCTGTGGGGTTGGAACCCACGCCTCCGAAGTGACTGGTGCCTAAAACCAGCGCCTTAGACCGCTCGGCCACTCTACCTACACAACACGCGCGACACAGGAGCTGCGTCCTAGCCCACGACAACACACAGCAACGGCACAAAAATGAGACGTCAAAATTGGCAACGGTGGGATTCGAACCCACGCCTCCGAAGAGACTGGTGCCTAAAACCAGCGCCTTAGACCGCTCGGCCACGTTACCGTTATAGCGCCGACGACAATACGTTTCCTTTGTACTACAAAGATCACTTCGAAATGGAAATATCTCGGCAATCGCTGTAACATGTATTTCCTCTGCTCTCCCATTGGAAGCGTCTCTTTAGGCCATCCACAACAAGAAAATGCCGTGCCCGCCGTGTGGTAGCGGCGCCACTTGTCTGAAGCTGTCGTAGTTAAGGCGACAGCATCAAGAGACGTTTTCGTGCCGTGACCAGGTTTCGAACGCACGCGTCCGAAGAGACTGGTGCCTAAAACAAGCGCCTTAGATCGCTCGGCCACGCTACCTGCGCTACCTTCGGCCCCAGTGTTCCTAGCATTTGTAGAAACGGTGCACGCCACAGCTTCCTGCTCCGCTGTTCATCCAATCCGTCGCACCTCAAACAACTGCCCTTTTCGACTACAGAGAGCACCGGACGTCTGCGCCTCACGGCCGCCGGCATTACGTGTTGGCGATGAAGTGGTAGTACAAACTGCGGACTGCGGAACACGAGTGAAAAATCAAGAAAGCACTGTGATTTCGAGTACTCGTGCACTATCGTCACTGCAACGGTAGCAAGGCAAAACTTTCAAAATTTCCGTGACCAGGATTCGAACCTGGGTTATTGCGGCCACAACGCAATGTCCTAACCACTAGACGATCACGGCCACGCACGCGCCCACGGAGGCAGCTGGCTGGAGTGCAAGTGGCGATACACAGCAAAGCCTAGGCCAAGGTGGACGCCACAGCAGTGTCAGACACGGTCTCCATCACGTGTATACGAGTAAATGAACGTGCCTGCGCTGTCAGGACACTAACTAGAGTGGTTAGCTACATTCACCTCCCTGGCAGTGTCTTGCAGTCCTCCAAGCCTCTTGACTATGGGTATGTGGCTCGATAACAAGTGAATAGACGCCGCATCTCTCTCGCCGTCAGGTGTAGCCGCGAATCATACTTAACGCAGCTTTGTGCACGCGTCAGCGTAGCGTCAGTCGAGCAAAGTCGGGACAAGTCGCATAAGAGGAGCAACAAAAACTCACGTTTCCGGTACCGGGAATCGAACCCGGGCCTCCTGGGTGAGAGCCAGGTATCCTAGCCACTAGACTACACCGGATTACGACGCCAGTGCTCTTCCTGCGAACGCAGCAACCAGCCACGATTAACTGACGACAACTGTAAGAAATACACTCTTTCACGTTATAGAACGGCATCCTCTGGACGCATTTCATGGAGACGAACGCCAGCAGTGACGAGAGCAAAAGGCGCCTACAAATCCTGTCGTTGCTCCACGTACTGTTCTACGACAATTCACGAAGCAGACGCTCACGCCTTGTTGTGCTGTTTCCTTTGCGGGCAATGGGTGCAGCTGTCTTCGACGCAGGAAACATTACACGTTTAGCAGCTGTGGGGTTGGAACCCACGCCTCCGAAGTGACTGGTGCCTAAAACCAGCGCCTTAGACCGCTCGGCCACTCTACCTACACAACACGCGCGACACAGGAGCTGCGTCCTAGCCCACGACAACACACAGCAACGGCACAAAAATGAGACGTCAAAATTGGCAACGGTGGGATTCGAACCCACGCCTCCGAAGAGACTGGTGCCTAAAACCAGCGCCTTAGACCGCTCGGCCACGTTACCGTTATAGCGCCGACGACAATACGTTTCCTTTGTACTACAAAGATCACTTCGAAATGGAAATATCTCGGCAATCGCTGTAACATGTATTTCCTCTGCTCTCCCATTGGAAGCGTCTCTTTAGGCCATCCACAACAAGAAAATGCCGTGCCCGCCGTGTGGTAGCGGCGCCACTTGTCTGAAGCTGTCGTAGTTAAGGCGACAGCATCAAGAGACGTTTTCGTGCCGTGACCAGGTTTCGAACGCACGCGTCCGAAGAGACTGGTGCCTAAAACAAGCGCCTTAGATCGCTCGGCCACGCTACCTGCGCTACCTTCGGCCCCAGTGTTCCTAGCATTTGTAGAAACGGTGCACGCCACAGCTTCCTGCTCCGCTGTTCATCCAATCCGTCGCACCTCAAACAACTGCCCTTTTCGACTACAGAGAGCACCGGACGTCTGCGCCTCACGGCCGCCGGCATTACGTGTTGGCGATGAAGTGGTAGTACAAACTGCGGACTGCGGAACACGAGTGAAAAATCAAGAAAGCACTGTGATTTCGAGTACTCGTGCACTATCGTCACTGCAACGGTAGCAAGGCAAAACTTTCAAAATTTCCGTGACCAGGATTCGAACCTGGGTTATTGCGGCCACAACGCAATGTCCTAACCACTAGACGATCACGGCCACGCACGCGCCCACGGAGGCAGCTGGCTGGAGTGCAAGTGGCGATACACAGCAAAGCCTAGGCCAAGGTGGACGCCACAGCAGTGTCAGACACGGTCTCCATCACGTGTATACGAGTAAATGAACGTGCCTGCGCTGTCAGGACACTAACTAGAGTGGTTAGCTACATTCACCTCCCTGGCAGTGTCTTGCAGTCCTCCAAGCCTCTTGACTATGGGTATGTGGCTCGATAACAAGTGAATAGACGCCGCATCTCTCTCGCCGTCAGGTGTAGCCGCGAATCATACTTAACGCAGCTTTGTGCACGCGTCAGCGTAGCGTCAGTCGAGCAAAGTCGGGACAAGTCGCATAAGAGGAGCAACAAAAACTCACGTTTCCGGTACCGGGAATCGAACCCGGGCCTCCTGGGTGAGAGCCAGGTATCCTAGCCACTAGACTACACCGGATTACGACGCCAGTGCTCTTCCTGCGAACGCAGCAACCAGCCACGATTAACTGACGACAACTGTAAGAAATACACTCTTTCACGTTATAGAACGGCATCCTCTGGACGCATTTCATGGAGACGAACGCCAGCAGTGACGAGAGCAAAAGGCGCCTACAAATCCTGTCGTTGCTCCACGTACTGTTCTACGACAATTCACGAAGCAGACGCTCACGCCTTGTTGTGCTGTTTCCTTTGCGGGCAATGGGTGCAGCTGTCTTCGACGCAGGAAACATTACACGTTTAGCAGCTGTGGGGTTGGAACCCACGCCTCCGAAGTGACTGGTGCCTAAAACCAGCGCCTTAGACCGCTCGGCCACTCTACCTACACAACACGCGCGACACAGGAGCTGCGTCCTAGCCCACGACAACACACAGCAACGGCACAAAAATGAGACGTCAAAATTGGCAACGGTGGGATTCGAACCCACGCCTCCGAAGAGACTGGTGCCTAAAACCAGCGCCTTAGACCGCTCGGCCACGTTACCGTTATAGCGCCGACGACAATACGTTTCCTTTGTACTACAAAGATCACTTCGAAATGGAAATATCTCGGCAATCGCTGTAACATGTATTTCCTCTGCTCTCCCATTGGAAGCGTCTCTTTAGGCCATCCACAACAAGAAAATGCCGTGCCCGCCGTGTGGTAGCGGCGCCACTTGTCTGAAGCTGTCGTAGTTAAGGCGACAGCATCAAGAGACGTTTTCGTGCCGTGACCAGGTTTCGAACGCACGCGTCCGAAGAGACTGGTGCCTAAAACAAGCGCCTTAGATCGCTCGGCCACGCTACCTGCGCTACCTTCGGCCCCAGTGTTCCTAGCATTTGTAGAAACGGTGCACGCCACAGCTTCCTGCTCCGCTGTTCATCCAATCCGTCGCACCTCAAACAACTGCCCTTTTCGACTACAGAGAGCACCGGACGTCTGCGCCTCACGGCCGCCGGCATTACGTGTTGGCGATGAAGTGGTAGTACAAACTGCGGACTGCGGAACACGAGTGAAAAATCAAGAAAGCACTGTGATTTCGAGTACTCGTGCACTATCGTCACTGCAACGGTAGCAAGGCAAAACTTTCAAAATTTCCGTGACCAGGATTCGAACCTGGGTTATTGCGGCCACAACGCAATGTCCTAACCACTAGACGATCACGGCCACGCACGCGCCCACGGAGGCAGCTGGCTGGAGTGCAAGTGGCGATACACAGCAAAGCCTAGGCCAAGGTGGACGCCACAGCAGTGTCAGACACGGTCTCCATCACGTGTATACGAGTAAATGAACGTGCCTGCGCTGTCAGGACACTAACTAGAGTGGTTAGCTACATTCACCTCCCTGGCAGTGTCTTGCAGTCCTCCAAGCCTCTTGACTATGGGTATGTGGCTCGATAACAAGTGAATAGACGCCGCATCTCTCTCGCCGTCAGGTGTAGCCGCGAATCATACTTAACGCAGCTTTGTGCACGCGTCAGCGTAGCGTCAGTCGAGCAAAGTCGGGACAAGTCGCATAAGAGGAGCAACAAAAACTCACGTTTCCGGTACCGGGAATCGAACCCGGGCCTCCTGGGTGAGAGCCAGGTATCCTAGCCACTAGACTACACCGGATTACGACGCCAGTGCTCTTCCTGCGAACGCAGCAACCAGCCACGATTAACTGACGACAACTGTAAGAAATACACTCTTTCACGTTATAGAACGGCATCCTCTGGACGCATTTCATGGAGACGAACGCCAGCAGTGACGAGAGCAAAAGGCGCCTACAAATCCTGTCGTTGCTCCACGTACTGTTCTACGACAATTCACGAAGCAGACGCTCACGCCTTGTTGTGCTGTTTCCTTTGCGGGCAATGGGTGCAGCTGTCTTCGACGCAGGAAACATTACACGTTTAGCAGCTGTGGGGTTGGAACCCACGCCTCCGAAGTGACTGGTGCCTAAAACCAGCGCCTTAGACCGCTCGGCCACTCTACCTACACAACACGCGCGACACAGGAGCTGCGTCCTAGCCCACGACAACACACAGCAACGGCACAAAAATGAGACGTCAAAATTGGCAACGGTGGGATTCGAACCCACGCCTCCGAAGAGACTGGTGCCTAAAACCAGCGCCTTAGACCGCTCGGCCACGTTACCGTTATAGCGCCGACGACAATACGTTTCCTTTGTACTACAAAGATCACTTCGAAATGGAAATATCTCGGCAATCGCTGTAACATGTATTTCCTCTGCTCTCCCATTGGAAGCGTCTCTTTAGGCCATCCACAACAAGAAAATGCCGTGCCCGCCGTGTGGTAGCGGCGCCACTTGTCTGAAGCTGTCGTAGTTAAGGCGACAGCATCAAGAGACGTTTTCGTGCCGTGACCAGGTTTCGAACGCACGCGTCCGAAGAGACTGGTGCCTAAAACAAGCGCCTTAGATCGCTCGGCCACGCTACCTGCGCTACCTTCGGCCCCAGTGTTCCTAGCATTTGTAGAAACGGTGCACGCCACAGCTTCCTGCTCCGCTGTTCATCCAATCCGTCGCACCTCAAACAACTGCCCTTTTCGACTACAGAGAGCACCGGACGTCTGCGCCTCACGGCCGCCGGCATTACGTGTTGGCGATGAAGTGGTAGTACAAACTGCGGACTGCGGAACACGAGTGAAAAATCAAGAAAGCACTGTGATTTCGAGTACTCGTGCACTATCGTCACTGCAACGGTAGCAAGGCAAAACTTTCAAAATTTCCGTGACCAGGATTCGAACCTGGGTTATTGCGGCCACAACGCAATGTCCTAACCACTAGACGATCACGGCCACGCACGCGCCCACGGAGGCAGCTGGCTGGAGTGCAAGTGGCGATACACAGCAAAGCCTAGGCCAAGGTGGACGCCACAGCAGTGTCAGACACGGTCTCCATCACGTGTATACGAGTAAATGAACGTGCCTGCGCTGTCAGGACACTAACTAGAGTGGTTAGCTACATTCACCTCCCTGGCAGTGTCTTGCAGTCCTCCAAGCCTCTTGACTATGGGTATGTGGCTCGATAACAAGTGAATAGACGCCGCATCTCTCTCGCCGTCAGGTGTAGCCGCGAATCATACTTAACGCAGCTTTGTGCACGCGTCAGCGTAGCGTCAGTCGAGCAAAGTCGGGACAAGTCGCATAAGAGGAGCAACAAAAACTCACGTTTCCGGTACCGGGAATCGAACCCGGGCCTCCTGGGTGAGAGCCAGGTATCCTAGCCACTAGACTACACCGGATTACGACGCCAGTGCTCTTCCTGCGAACGCAGCAACCAGCCACGATTAACTGACGACAACTGTAAGAAATACACTCTTTCACGTTATAGAACGGCATCCTCTGGACGCATTTCATGGAGACGAACGCCAGCAGTGACGAGAGCAAAAGGCGCCTACAAATCCTGTCGTTGCTCCACGTACTGTTCTACGACAATTCACGAAGCAGACGCTCACGCCTTGTTGTGCTGTTTCCTTTGCGGGCAATGGGTGCAGCTGTCTTCGACGCAGGAAACATTACACGTTTAGCAGCTGTGGGGTTGGAACCCACGCCTCCGAAGTGACTGGTGCCTAAAACCAGCGCCTTAGACCGCTCGGCCACTCTACCTACACAACACGCGCGACACAGGAGCTGCGTCCTAGCCCACGACAACACACAGCAACGGCACAAAAATGAGACGTCAAAATTGGCAACGGTGGGATTCGAACCCACGCCTCCGAAGAGACTGGTGCCTAAAACCAGCGCCTTAGACCGCTCGGCCACGTTACCGTTATAGCGCCGACGACAATACGTTTCCTTTGTACTACAAAGATCACTTCGAAATGGAAATATCTCGGCAATCGCTGTAACATGTATTTCCTCTGCTCTCCCATTGGAAGCGTCTCTTTAGGCCATCCACAACAAGAAAATGCCGTGCCCGCCGTGTGGTAGCGGCGCCACTTGTCTGAAGCTGTCGTAGTTAAGGCGACAGCATCAAGAGACGTTTTCGTGCCGTGACCAGGTTTCGAACGCACGCGTCCGAAGAGACTGGTGCCTAAAACAAGCGCCTTAGATCGCTCGGCCACGCTACCTGCGCTACCTTCGGCCCCAGTGTTCCTAGCATTTGTAGAAACGGTGCACGCCACAGCTTCCTGCTCCGCTGTTCATCCAATCCGTCGCACCTCAAACAACTGCCCTTTTCGACTACAGAGAGCACCGGACGTCTGCGCCTCACGGCCGCCGGCATTACGTGTTGGCGATGAAGTGGTAGTACAAACTGCGGACTGCGGAACACGAGTGAAAAATCAAGAAAGCACTGTGATTTCGAGTACTCGTGCACTATCGTCACTGCAACGGTAGCAAGGCAAAACTTTCAAAATTTCCGTGACCAGGATTCGAACCTGGGTTATTGCGGCCACAACGCAATGTCCTAACCACTAGACGATCACGGCCACGCACGCTCCCACGGAGGCAGCTGGCTGGAGTGCAAGTGGCGATACACAGCAAAGCCTAGGCCAAGGTGGACGCCACAGCAGTGTCAGACACGGTCTCCATCACGTGTATACGAGTAAATGAACGTGCCTGCGCTGTCAGGACACTAACTAGAGTGGTTAGCTACATTCACCTCCCTGGCAGTGTCTTGCAGTCCTCCAAGCCTCTTGACTATGGGTATGTGGCTCGATAACAAGTGAATAGACGCCGCATCTCTCTCGCCGTCAGGTGTAGCCGCGAATCATACTTAACGCAGCTTTGTGCACGCGTCAGCGTAGCGTCAGTCGAGCAAAGTCGGGACAAGTCGCATAAGAGGAGCAACAAAAACTCACGTTTCCGGTACCGGGAATCGAACCCGGGCCTCCTGGGTGAGAGCCAGGTATCCTAGCCACTAGACTACACCGGATTACGACGCCAGTGCTCTTCCTGCGAACGCAGCAACCAGCCACGATTAACTGACGACAACTGTAAGAAATACACTCTTTCACGTTATAGAACGGCATCCTCTGGACGCATTTCATGGAGACGAACGCCAGCAGTGACGAGAGCAAAAGGCGCCTACAAATCCTGTCGTTGCTCCACGTACTGTTCTACGACAATTCACGAAGCAGACGCTCACGCCTTGTTGTGCTGTTTCCTTTGCGGGCAATGGGTGCAGCTGTCTTCGACGCAGGAAACATTACACGTTTAGCAGCTGTGGGGTT
Source organism: Schistocerca gregaria (assembly GCF_023897955.1). Lineage (NCBI taxonomy): Eukaryota > Metazoa > Arthropoda > Insecta > Orthoptera > Acrididae > Schistocerca > Schistocerca gregaria. The sequence continues at coordinate 314,806,298 of NC_064922.1, read as the reverse complement.
GGAACCCACGCCTCCGAAGTGACTGGTGCCTAAAACCAGCGCCTTAGACCGCTCGGCCACTCTACCTACACAACACGCGCGACACAGGAGCTGCGTCCTAGCCCACGACAACACACAGCAACGGCACAAAAATGAGACGTCAAAATTGGCAACGGTGGGATTCGAACCCACGCCTCCGAAGAGACTGGTGCCTAAAACCAGCGCCTTAGACCGCTCGGCCACGTTACCGTTATAGCGCCGACGACAATACGTTTCCTTTGTACTACAAAGATCACTTCGAAATGGAAATATCTCGGCAATCGCTGTAACATGTATTTCCTCTGCTCTCCCATTGGAAGCGTCTCTTTAGGCCATCCACAACAAGAAAATGCCGTGCCCGCCGTGTGGTAGCGGCGCCACTTGTCTGAAGCTGTCGTAGTTAAGGCGACAGCATCAAGAGACGTTTTCGTGCCGTGACCAGGTTTCGAACGCACGCGTCCGAAGAGACTGGTGCCTAAAACAAGCGCCTTAGATCGCTCGGCCACGCTACCTGCGCTACCTTCGGCCCCAGTGTTCCTAGCATTTGTAGAAACGGTGCACGCCACAGCTTCCTGCTCCGCTGTTCATCCAATCCGTCGCACCTCAAACAACTGCCCTTTTCGACTACAGAGAGCACCGGACGTCTGCGCCTCACGGCCGCCGGCATTACGTGTTGGCGATGAAGTGGTAGTACAAACTGCGGACTGCGGAACACGAGTGAAAAATCAAGAAAGCACTGTGATTTCGAGTACTCGTGCACTATCGTCACTGCAACGGTAGCAAGGCAAAACTTTCAAAATTTCCGTGACCAGGATTCGAACCTGGGTTATTGCGGCCACAACGCAATGTCCTAACCACTAGACGATCACGGCCACGCACGCGCCCACGGAGGCAGCTGGCTGGAGTGCAAGTGGCGATACACAGCAAAGCCTAGGCCAAGGTGGACGCCACAGCAGTGTCAGACACGGTCTCCATCACGTGTATACGAGTAAATGAACGTGCCTGCGCTGTCAGGACACTAACTAGAGTGGTTAGCTACATTCACCTCCCTGGCAGTGTCTTGCAGTCCTCCAAGCCTCTTGACTATGGGTATGTGGCTCGATAACAAGTGAATAGACGCCGCATCTCTCTCGCCGTCAGGTGTAGCCGCGAATCATACTTAACGCAGCTTTGTGCACGCGTCAGCGTAGCGTCAGTCGAGCAAAGTCGGGACAAGTCGCATAAGAGGAGCAACAAAAACTCACGTTTCCGGTACCGGGAATCGAACCCGGGCCTCCTGGGTGAGAGCCAGGTATCCTAGCCACTAGACTACACCGGATTACGACGCCAGTGCTCTTCCTGCGAACGCAGCAACCAGCCACGATTAACTGACGACAACTGTAAGAAATACACTCTTTCACGTTATAGAACGGCATCCTCTGGACGCATTTCATGGAGACGAACGCCAGCAGTGACGAGAGCAAAAGGCGCCTACAAATCCTGTCGTTGCTCCACGTACTGTTCTACGACAATTCACGAAGCAGACGCTCACGCCTTGTTGTGCTGTTTCCTTTGCGGGCAATGGGTGCAGCTGTCTTCGACGCAGGAAACATTACACGTTTAGCAGCTGTGGGGTTGGAACCCACGCCTCCGAAGTGACTGGTGCCTAAAACCAGCGCCTTAGACCGCTCGGCCACTCTACCTACACAACACGCGCGACACAGGAGCTGCGTCCTAGCCCACGACAACACACAGCAACGGCACAAAAATGAGACGTCAAAATTGGCAACGGTGGGATTCGAACCCACGCCTCCGAAGAGACTGGTGCCTAAAACCAGCGCCTTAGACCGCTCGGCCACGTTACCGTTATAGCGCCGACGACAATACGTTTCCTTTGTACTACAAAGATCACTTCGAAATGGAAATATCTCGGCAATCGCTGTAACATGTATTTCCTCTGCTCTCCCATTGGAAGCGTCTCTTTAGGCCATCCACAACAAGAAAATGCCGTGCCCGCCGTGTGGTAGCGGCGCCACTTGTCTGAAGCTGTCGTAGTTAAGGCGACAGCATCAAGAGACGTTTTCGTGCCGTGACCAGGTTTCGAACGCACGCGTCCGAAGAGACTGGTGCCTAAAACAAGCGCCTTAGATCGCTCGGCCACGCTACCTGCGCTACCTTCGGCCCCAGTGTTCCTAGCATTTGTAGAAACGGTGCACGCCACAGCTTCCTGCTCCGCTGTTCATCCAATCCGTCGCACCTCAAACAACTGCCCTTTTCGACTACAGAGAGCACCGGACGTCTGCGCCTCACGGCCGCCGGCATTACGTGTTGGCGATGAAGTGGTAGTACAAACTGCGGACTGCGGAACACGAGTGAAAAATCAAGAAAGCACTGTGATTTCGAGTACTCGTGCACTATCGTCACTGCAACGGTAGCAAGGCAAAACTTTCAAAATTTCCGTGACCAGGATTCGAACCTGGGTTATTGCGGCCACAACGCAATGTCCTAACCACTAGACGATCACGGCCACGCACGCGCCCACGGAGGCAGCTGGCTGGAGTGCAAGTGGCGATACACAGCAAAGCCTAGGCCAAGGTGGACGCCACAGCAGTGTCAGACACGGTCTCCATCACGTGTATACGAGTAAATGAACGTGCCTGCGCTGTCAGGACACTAACTAGAGTGGTTAGCTACATTCACCTCCCTGGCAGTGTCTTGCAGTCCTCCAAGCCTCTTGACTATGGGTATGTGGCTCGATAACAAGTGAATAGACGCCGCATCTCTCTCGCCGTCAGGTGTAGCCGCGAATCATACTTAACGCAGCTTTGTGCACGCGTCAGCGTAGCGTCAGTCGAGCAAAGTCGGGACAAGTCGCATAAGAGGAGCAACAAAAACTCACGTTTCCGGTACCGGGAATCGAACCCGGGCCTCCTGGGTGAGAGCCAGGTATCCTAGCCACTAGACTACACCGGATTACGACGCCAGTGCTCTTCCTGCGAACGCAGCAACCAGCCACGATTAACTGACGACAACTGTAAGAAATACACTCTTTCACGTTATAGAACGGCATCCTCTGGACGCATTTCATGGAGACGAACGCCAGCAGTGACGAGAGCAAAAGGCGCCTACAAATCCTGTCGTTGCTCCACGTACTGTTCTACGACAATTCACGAAGCAGACGCTCACGCCTTGTTGTGCTGTTTCCTTTGCGGGCAATGGGTGCAGCTGTCTTCGACGCAGGAAACATTACACGTTTAGCAGCTGTGGGGTTGGAACCCACGCCTCCGAAGTGACTGGTGCCTAAAACCAGCGCCTTAGACCGCTCGGCCACTCTACCTACACAACACGCGCGACACAGGAGCTGCGTCCTAGCCCACGACAACACACAGCAACGGCACAAAAATGAGACGTCAAAATTGGCAACGGTGGGATTCGAACCCACGCCTCCGAAGAGACTGGTGCCTAAAACCAGCGCCTTAGACCGCTCGGCCACGTTACCGTTATAGCGCCGACGACAATACGTTTCCTTTGTACTACAAAGATCACTTCGAAATGGAAATATCTCGGCAATCGCTGTAACATGTATTTCCTCTGCTCTCCCATTGGAAGCGTCTCTTTAGGCCATCCACAACAAGAAAATGCCGTGCCCGCCGTGTGGTAGCGGCGCCACTTGTCTGAAGCTGTCGTAGTTAAGGCGACAGCATCAAGAGACGTTTTCGTGCCGTGACCAGGTTTCGAACGCACGCGTCCGAAGAGACTGGTGCCTAAAACAAGCGCCTTAGATCGCTCGGCCACGCTACCTGCGCTACCTTCGGCCCCAGTGTTCCTAGCATTTGTAGAAACGGTGCACGCCACAGCTTCCTGCTCCGCTGTTCATCCAATCCGTCGCACCTCAAACAACTGCCCTTTTCGACTACAGAGAGCACCGGACGTCTGCGCCTCACGGCCGCCGGCATTACGTGTTGGCGATGAAGTGGTAGTACAAACTGCGGACTGCGGAACACGAGTGAAAAATCAAGAAAGCACTGTGATTTCGAGTACTCGTGCACTATCGTCACTGCAACGGTAGCAAGGCAAAACTTTCAAAATTTCCGTGACCAGGATTCGAACCTGGGTTATTGCGGCCACAACGCAATGTCCTAACCACTAGACGATCACGGCCACGCACGCGCCCACGGAGGCAGCTGGCTGGAGTGCAAGTGGCGATACACAGCAAAGCCTAGGCCAAGGTGGACGCCACAGCAGTGTCAGACACGGTCTCCATCACGTGTATACGAGTAAATGAACGTGCCTGCGCTGTCAGGACACTAACTAGAGTGGTTAGCTACATTCACCTCCCTGGCAGTGTCTTGCAGTCCTCCAAGCCTCTTGACTATGGGTATGTGGCTCGATAACAAGTGAATAGACGCCGCATCTCTCTCGCCGTCAGGTGTAGCCGCGAATCATACTTAACGCAGCTTTGTGCACGCGTCAGCGTAGCGTCAGTCGAGCAAAGTCGGGACAAGTCGCATAAGAGGAGCAACAAAAACTCACGTTTCCGGTACCGGGAATCGAACCCGGGCCTCCTGGGTGAGAGCCAGGTATCCTAGCCACTAGACTACACCGGATTACGACGCCAGTGCTCTTCCTGCGAACGCAGCAACCAGCCACGATTAACTGACGACAACTGTAAGAAATACACTCTTTCACGTTATAGAACGGCATCCTCTGGACGCATTTCATGGAGACGAACGCCAGCAGTGACGAGAGCAAAAGGCGCCTACAAATCCTGTCGTTGCTCCACGTACTGTTCTACGACAATTCACGAAGCAGACGCTCACGCCTTGTTGTGCTGTTTCCTTTGCGGGCAATGGGTGCAGCTGTCTTCGACGCAGGAAACATTACACGTTTAGCAGCTGTGGGGTTGGAACCCACGCCTCCGAAGTGACTGGTGCCTAAAACCAGCGCCTTAGACCGCTCGGCCACTCTACCTACACAACACGCGCGACACAGGAGCTGCGTCCTAGCCCACGACAACACACAGCAACGGCACAAAAATGAGACGTCAAAATTGGCAACGGTGGGATTCGAACCCACGCCTCCGAAGAGACTGGTGCCTAAAACCAGCGCCTTAGACCGCTCGGCCACGTTACCGTTATAGCGCCGACGACAATACGTTTCCTTTGTACTACAAAGATCACTTCGAAATGGAAATATCTCGGCAATCGCTGTAACATGTATTTCCTCTGCTCTCCCATTGGAAGCGTCTCTTTAGGCCATCCACAACAAGAAAATGCCGTGCCCGCCGTGTGGTAGCGGCGCCACTTGTCTGAAGCTGTCGTAGTTAAGGCGACAGCATCAAGAGACGTTTTCGTGCCGTGACCAGGTTTCGAACGCACGCGTCCGAAGAGACTGGTGCCTAAAACAAGCGCCTTAGATCGCTCGGCCACGCTACCTGCGCTACCTTCGGCCCCAGTGTTCCTAGCATTTGTAGAAACGGTGCACGCCACAGCTTCCTGCTCCGCTGTTCATCCAATCCGTCGCACCTCAAACAACTGCCCTTTTCGACTACAGAGAGCACCGGACGTCTGCGCCTCACGGCCGCCGGCATTACGTGTTGGCGATGAAGTGGTAGTACAAACTGCGGACTGCGGAACACGAGTGAAAAATCAAGAAAGCACTGTGATTTCGAGTACTCGTGCACTATCGTCACTGCAACGGTAGCAAGGCAAAACTTTCAAAATTTCCGTGACCAGGATTCGAACCTGGGTTATTGCGGCCACAACGCAATGTCCTAACCACTAGACGATCACGGCCACGCACGCGCCCACGGAGGCAGCTGGCTGGAGTGCAAGTGGCGATACACAGCAAAGCCTAGGCCAAGGTGGACGCCACAGCAGTGTCAGACACGGTCTCCATCACGTGTATACGAGTAAATGAACGTGCCTGCGCTGTCAGGACACTAACTAGAGTGGTTAGCTACATTCACCTCCCTGGCAGTGTCTTGCAGTCCTCCAAGCCTCTTGACTATGGGTATGTGGCTCGATAACAAGTGAATAGACGCCGCATCTCTCTCGCCGTCAGGTGTAGCCGCGAATCATACTTAACGCAGCTTTGTGCACGCGTCAGCGTAGCGTCAGTCGAGCAAAGTCGGGACAAGTCGCATAAGAGGAGCAACAAAAACTCACGTTTCCGGTACCGGGAATCGAACCCGGGCCTCCTGGGTGAGAGCCAGGTATCCTAGCCACTAGACTACACCGGATTACGACGCCAGTGCTCTTCCTGCGAACGCAGCAACCAGCCACGATTAACTGACGACAACTGTAAGAAATACACTCTTTCACGTTATAGAACGGCATCCTCTGGACGCATTTCATGGAGACGAACGCCAGCAGTGACGAGAGCAAAAGGCGCCTACAAATCCTGTCGTTGCTCCACGTACTGTTCTACGACAATTCACGAAGCAGACGCTCACGCCTTGTTGTGCTGTTTCCTTTGCGGGCAATGGGTGCAGCTGTCTTCGACGCAGGAAACATTACACGTTTAGCAGCTGTGGGGTTGGAACCCACGCCTCCGAAGTGACTGGTGCCTAAAACCAGCGCCTTAGACCGCTCGGCCACTCTACCTACACAACACGCGCGACACAGGAGCTGCGTCCTAGCCCACGACAACACACAGCAACGGCACAAAAATGAGACGTCAAAATTGGCAACGGTGGGATTCGAACCCACGCCTCCGAAGAGACTGGTGCCTAAAACCAGCGCCTTAGACCGCTCGGCCACGTTACCGTTATAGCGCCGACGACAATACGTTTCCTTTGTACTACAAAGATCACTTCGAAATGGAAATATCTCGGCAATCGCTGTAACATGTATTTCCTCTGCTCTCCCATTGGAAGCGTCTCTTTAGGCCATCCACAACAAGAAAATGCCGTGCCCGCCGTGTGGTAGCGGCGCCACTTGTCTGAAGCTGTCGTAGTTAAGGCGACAGCATCAAGAGACGTTTTCGTGCCGTGACCAGGTTTCGAACGCACGCGTCCGAAGAGACTGGTGCCTAAAACAAGCGCCTTAGATCGCTCGGCCACGCTACCTGCGCTACCTTCGGCCCCAGTGTTCCTAGCATTTGTAGAAACGGTGCACGCCACAGCTTCCTGCTCCGCTGTTCATCCAATCCGTCGCACCTCAAACAACTGCCCTTTTCGACTACAGAGAGCACCGGACGTCTGCGCCTCACGGCCGCCGGCATTACGTGTTGGCGATGAAGTGGTAGTACAAACTGCGGACTGCGGAACACGAGTGAAAAATCAAGAAAGCACTGTGATTTCGAGTACTCGTGCACTATCGTCACTGCAACGGTAGCAAGGCAAAACTTTCAAAATTTCCGTGACCAGGATTCGAACCTGGGTTATTGCGGCCACAACGCAATGTCCTAACCACTAGACGATCACGGCCACGCACGCGCCCACGGAGGCAGCTGGCTGGAGTGCAAGTGGCGATACACAGCAAAGCCTAGGCCAAGGTGGACGCCACAGCAGTGTCAGACACGGTCTCCATCACGTGTATACGAGTAAATGAACGTGCCTGCGCTGTCAGGACACTAACTAGAGTGGTTAGCTACATTCACCTCCCTGGCAGTGTCTTGCAGTCCTCCAAGCCTCTTGACTATGGGTATGTGGCTCGATAACAAGTGAATAGACGCCGCATCTCTCTCGCCGTCAGGTGTAGCCGCGAATCATACTTAACGCAGCTTTGTGCACGCGTCAGCGTAGCGTCAGTCGAGCAAAGTCGGGACAAGTCGCATAAGAGGAGCAACAAAAACTCACGTTTCCGGTACCGGGAATCGAACCCGGGCCTCCTGGGTGAGAGCCAGGTATCCTAGCCACTAGACTACACCGGATTACGACGCCAGTGCTCTTCCTGCGAACGCAGCAACCAGCCACGATTAACTGACGACAACTGTAAGAAATACACTCTTTCACGTTATAGAACGGCATCCTCTGGACGCATTTCATGGAGACGAACGCCAGCAGTGACGAGAGCAAAAGGCGCCTACAAATCCTGTCGTTGCTCCACGTACTGTTCTACGACAATTCACGAAGCAGACGCTCACGCCTTGTTGTGCTGTTTCCTTTGCGGGCAATGGGTGCAGCTGTCTTCGACGCAGGAAACATTACACGTTTAGCAGCTGTGGGGTTGGAACCCACGCCTCCGAAGTGACTGGTGCCTAAAACCAGCGCCTTAGACCGCTCGGCCACTCTACCTACACAACACGCGCGACACAGGAGCTGCGTCCTAGCCCACGACAACACACAGCAACGGCACAAAAATGAGACGTCAAAATTGGCAACGGTGGGATTCGAACCCACGCCTCCGAAGAGACTGGTGCCTAAAACCAGCGCCTTAGACCGCTCGGCCACGTTACCGTTATAGCGCCGACGACAATACGTTTCCTTTGTACTACAAAGATCACTTCGAAATGGAAATATCTCGGCAATCGCTGTAACATGTATTTCCTCTGCTCTCCCATTGGAAGCGTCTCTTTAGGCCATCCACAACAAGAAAATGCCGTGCCCGCCGTGTGGTAGCGGCGCCACTTGTCTGAAGCTGTCGTAGTTAAGGCGACAGCATCAAGAGACGTTTTCGTGCCGTGACCAGGTTTCGAACGCACGCGTCCGAAGAGACTGGTGCCTAAAACAAGCGCCTTAGATCGCTCGGCCACGCTACCTGCGCTACCTTCGGCCCCAGTGTTCCTAGCATTTGTAGAAACGGTGCACGCCACAGCTTCCTGCTCCGCTGTTCATCCAATCCGTCGCACCTCAAACAACTGCCCTTTTCGACTACAGAGAGCACCGGACGTCTGCGCCTCACGGCCGCCGGCATTACGTGTTGGCGATGAAGTGGTAGTACAAACTGCGGACTGCGGAACACGAGTGAAAAATCAAGAAAGCACTGTGATTTCGAGTACTCGTGCACTATCGTCACTGCAACGGTAGCAAGGCAAAACTTTCAAAATTTCCGTGACCAGGATTCGAACCTGGGTTATTGCGGCCACAACGCAATGTCCTAACCACTAGACGATCACGGCCACGCACGCGCCCACGGAGGCAGCTGGCTGGAGTGCAAGTGGCGATACACAGCAAAGCCTAGGCCAAGGTGGACGCCACAGCAGTGTCAGACACGGTCTCCATCACGTGTATACGAGTAAATGAACGTGCCTGCGCTGTCAGGACACTAACTAGAGTGGTTAGCTACATTCACCTCCCTGGCAGTGTCTTGCAGTCCTCCAAGCCTCTTGACTATGGGTATGTGGCTCGATAACAAGTGAATAGACGCCGCATCTCTCTCGCCGTCAGGTGTAGCCGCGAATCATACTTAACGCAGCTTTGTGCACGCGTCAGCGTAGCGTCAGTCGAGCAAAGTCGGGACAAGTCGCATAAGAGGAGCAACAAAAACTCACGTTTCCGGTACCGGGAATCGAACCCGGGCCTCCTGGGTGAGAGCCAGGTATCCTAGCCACTAGACTACACCGGATTACGACGCCAGTGCTCTTCCTGCGAACGCAGCAACCAGCCACGATTAACTGACGACAACTGTAAGAAATACACTCTTTCACGTTATAGAACGGCATCCTCTGGACGCATTTCATGGAGACGAACGCCAGCAGTGACGAGAGCAAAAGGCGCCTACAAATCCTGTCGTTGCTCCACGTACTGTTCTACGACAATTCACGAAGCAGACGCTCACGCCTTGTTGTGCTGTTTCCTTTGCGGGCAATGGGTGCAGCTGTCTTCGACGCAGGAAACATTACACGTTTAGCAGCTGTGGGGTTGGAACCCACGCCTCCGAAGTGACTGGTGCCTAAAACCAGCGCCTTAGACCGCTCGGCCACTCTACCTACACAACACGCGCGACACAGGAGCTGCGTCCTAGCCCACGACAACACACAGCAACGGCACAAAAATGAGACGTCAAAATTGGCAACGGTGGGATTCGAACCCACGCCTCCGAAGAGACTGGTGCCTAAAACCAGCGCCTTAGACCGCTCGGCCACGTTACCGTTATAGCGCCGACGACAATACGTTTCCTTTGTACTACAAAGATCACTTCGAAATGGAAATATCTCGGCAATCGCTGTAACATGTATTTCCTCTGCTCTCCCATTGGAAGCGTCTCTTTAGGCCATCCACAACAAGAAAATGCCGTGCCCGCCGTGTGGTAGCGGCGCCACTTGTCTGAAGCTGTCGTAGTTAAGGCGACAGCATCAAGAGACGTTTTCGTGCCGTGACCAGGTTTCGAACGCACGCGTCCGAAGAGACTGGTGCCTAAAACAAGCGCCTTAGATCGCTCGGCCACGCTACCTGCGCTACCTTCGGCCCCAGTGTTCCTAGCATTTGTAGAAACGGTGCACGCCACAGCTTCCTGCTCCGCTGTTCATCCAATCCGTCGCACCTCAAACAACTGCCCTTTTCGACTACAGAGAGCACCGGACGTCTGCGCCTCACGGCCGCCGGCATTACGTGTTGGCGATGAAGTGGTAGTACAAACTGCGGACTGCGGAACACGAGTGAAAAATCAAGAAAGCACTGTGATTTCGAGTACTCGTGCACTATCGTCACTGCAACGGTAGCAAGGCAAAACTTTCAAAATTTCCGTGACCAGGATTCGAACCTGGGTTATTGCGGCCACAACGCAATGTCCTAACCACTAGACGATCACGGCCACGCACGCGCCCACGGAGGCAGCTGGCTGGAGTGCAAGTGGCGATACACAGCAAAGCCTAGGCCAAGGTGGACGCCACAGCAGTGTCAGACACGGTCTCCATCACGTGTATACGAGTAAATGAACGTGCCTGCGCTGTCAGGACACTAACTAGAGTGGTTAGCTACATTCACCTCCCTGGCAGTGTCTTGCAGTCCTCCAAGCCTCTTGACTATGGGTATGTGGCTCGATAACAAGTGAATAGACGCCGCATCTCTCTCGCCGTCAGGTGTAGCCGCGAATCATACTTAACGCAGCTTTGTGCACGCGTCAGCGTAGCGTCAGTCGAGCAAAGTCGGGACAAGTCGCATAAGAGGAGCAACAAAAACTCACGTTTCCGGTACCGGGAATCGAACCCGGGCCTCCTGGGTGAGAGCCAGGTATCCTAGCCACTAGACTACACCGGATTACGACGCCAGTGCTCTTCCTGCGAACGCAGCAACCAGCCACGATTAACTGACGACAACTGTAAGAAATACACTCTTTCACGTTATAGAACGGCATCCTCTGGACGCATTTCATGGAGACGAACGCCAGCAGTGACGAGAGCAAAAGGCGCCTACAAATCCTGTCGTTGCTCCACGTACTGTTCTACGACAATTCACGAAGCAGACGCTCACGCCTTGTTGTGCTGTTTCCTTTGCGGGCAATGGGTGCAGCTGTCTTCGACGCAGGAAACATTACACGTTTAGCAGCTGTGGGGTTGGAACCCACGCCTCCGAAGTGACTGGTGCCTAAAACCAGCGCCTTAGACCGCTCGGCCACTCTACCTACACAACACGCGCGACACAGGAGCTGCGTCCTAGCCCACGACAACACACAGCAACGGCACAAAAATGAGACGTCAAAATTGGCAACGGTGGGATTCGAACCCACGCCTCCGAAGAGACTGGTGCCTAAAACCAGCGCCTTAGACCGCTCGGCCACGTTACCGTTATAGCGCCGACGACAATACGTTTCCTTTGTACTACAAAGATCACTTCGAAATGGAAATATCTCGGCAATCGCTGTAACATGTATTTCCTCTGCTCTCCCATTGGAAGCGTCTCTTTAGGCCATCCACAACAAGAAAATGCCGTGCCCGCCGTGTGGTAGCGGCGCCACTTGTCTGAAGCTGTCGTAGTTAAGGCGACAGCATCAAGAGACGTTTTCGTGCCGTGACCAGGTTTCGAACGCACGCGTCCGAAGAGACTGGTGCCTAAAACAAGCGCCTTAGATCGCTCGGCCACGCTACCTGCGCTACCTTCGGCCCCAGTGTTCCTAGCATTTGTAGAAACGGTGCACGCCACAGCTTCCTGCTCCGCTGTTCATCCAATCCGTCGCACCTCAAACAACTGCCCTTTTCGACTACAGAGAGCACCGGACGTCTGCGCCTCACGGCCGCCGGCATTACGTGTTGGCGATGAAGTGGTAGTACAAACTGCGGACTGCGGAACACGAGTGAAAAATCAAGAAAGCACTGTGATTTCGAGTACTCGTGCACTATCGTCACTGCAACGGTAGCAAGGCAAAACTTTCAAAATTTCCGTGACCAGGATTCGAACCTGGGTTATTGCGGCCACAACGCAATGTCCTAACCACTAGACGATCACGGCCACGCACGCGCCCACGGAGGCAGCTGGCTGGAGTGCAAGTGGCGATACACAGCAAAGCCTAGGCCAAGGTGGACGCCACAGCAGTGTCAGACACGGTCTCCATCACGTGTATACGAGTAAATGAACGTGCCTGCGCTGTCAGGACACTAACTAGAGTGGTTAGCTACATTCACCTCCCTGGCAGTGTCTTGCAGTCCTCCAAGCCTCTTGACTATGGGTATGTGGCTCGATAACAAGTGAATAGACGCCGCATCTCTCTCGCCGTCAGGTGTAGCCGCGAATCATACTTAACGCAGCTTTGTGCACGCGTCAGCGTAGCGTCAGTCGAGCAAAGTCGGGACAAGTCGCATAAGAGGAGCAACAAAAACTCACGTTTCCGGTACCGGGAATCGAACCCGGGCCTCCTGGGTGAGAGCCAGGTATCCTAGCCACTAGACTACACCGGATTACGACGCCAGTGCTCTTCCTGCGAACGCAGCAACCAGCCACGATTAACTGACGACAACTGTAAGAAATACACTCTTTCACGTTATAGAACGGCATCCTCTGGACGCATTTCATGGAGACGAACGCCAGCAGTGACGAGAGCAAAAGGCGCCTACAAATCCTGTCGTTGCTCCACGTACTGTTCTACGACAATTCACGAAGCAGACGCTCACGCCTTGTTGTGCTGTTTCCTTTGCGGGCAATGGGTGCAGCTGTCTTCGACGCAGGAAACATTACACGTTTAGCAGCTGTGGGGTTGGAACCCACGCCTCCGAAGTGACTGGTGCCTAAAACCAGCGCCTTAGACCGCTCGGCCACTCTACCTACACAACACGCGCGACACAGGAGCTGCGTCCTAGCCCACGACAACACACAGCAACGGCACAAAAATGAGACGTCAAAATTGGCAACGGTGGGATTCGAACCCACGCCTCCGAAGAGACTGGTGCCTAAAACCAGCGCCTTAGACCGCTCGGCCACGTTACCGTTATAGCGCCGACGACAATACGTTTCCTTTGTACTACAAAGATCACTTCGAAATGGAAATATCTCGGCAATCGCTGTAACATGTATTTCCTCTGCTCTCCCATTGGAAGCGTCTCTTTAGGCCATCCACAACAAGAAAATGCCGTGCCCGCCGTGTGGTAGCGGCGCCACTTGTCTGAAGCTGTCGTAGTTAAGGCGACAGCATCAAGAGACGTTTTCGTGCCGTGACCAGGTTTCGAACGCACGCGTCCGAAGAGACTGGTGCCTAAAACAAGCGCCTTAGATCGCTCGGCCACGCTACCTGCGCTACCTTCGGCCCCAGTGTTCCTAGCATTTGTAGAAACGGTGCACGCCACAGCTTCCTGCTCCGCTGTTCATCCAATCCGTCGCACCTCAAACAACTGCCCTTTTCGACTACAGAGAGCACCGGACGTCTGCGCCTCACGGCCGCCGGCATTACGTGTTGGCGATGAAGTGGTAGTACAAACTGCGGACTGCGGAACACGAGTGAAAAATCAAGAAAGCACTGTGATTTCGAGTACTCGTGCACTATCGTCACTGCAACGGTAGCAAGGCAAAACTTTCAAAATTTCCGTGACCAGGATTCGAACCTGGGTTATTGCGGCCACAACGCAATGTCCTAACCACTAGACGATCACGGCCACGCACGCGCCCACGGAGGCAGCTGGCTGGAGTGCAAGTGGCGATACACAGCAAAGCCTAGGCCAAGGTGGACGCCACAGCAGTGTCAGACACGGTCTCCATCACGTGTATACGAGTAAATGAACGTGCCTGCGCTGTCAGGACACTAACTAGAGTGGTTAGCTACATTCACCTCCCTGGCAGTGTCTTGCAGTCCTCCAAGCCTCTTGACTATGGGTATGTGGCTCGATAACAAGTGAATAGACGCCGCATCTCTCTCGCCGTCAGGTGTAGCCGCGAATCATACTTAACGCAGCTTTGTGCACGCGTCAGCGTAGCGTCAGTCGAGCAAAGTCGGGACAAGTCGCATAAGAGGAGCAACAAAAACTCACGTTTCCGGTACCGGGAATCGAACCCGGGCCTCCTGGGTGAGAGCCAGGTATCCTAGCCACTAGACTACACCGGATTACGACGCCAGTGCTCTTCCTGCGAACGCAGCAACCAGCCACGATTAACTGACGACAACTGTAAGAAATACACTCTTTCACGTTATAGAACGGCATCCTCTGGACGCATTTCATGGAGACGAACGCCAGCAGTGACGAGAGCAAAAGGCGCCTACAAATCCTGTCGTTGCTCCACGTACTGTTCTACGACAATTCACGAAGCAGACGCTCACGCCTTGTTGTGCTGTTTCCTTTGCGGGCAATGGGTGCAGCTGTCTTCGACGCAGGAAACATTACACGTTTAGCAGCTGTGGGGTTGGAACCCACGCCTCCGAAGTGACTGGTGCCTAAAACCAGCGCCTTAGACCGCTCGGCCACTCTACCTACACAACACATGCGACACAGGAGCTGCGTCCTAGCCCACGACAACACACAGCAACGGCACAAAAATGAGACGTCAAAATTGGCAACGGTGGGATTCGAACCCACGCCTCCGAAGAGACTGGTGCCTAAAACCAGCGCCTTAGACCGCTCGGCCACGTTACCGTTATAGCGCCGACGACAATACGTTTCCTTTGTACTACAAAGATCACTTCGAAATGGAAATATCTCGGCAATCGCTGTAACATGTATTTCCTCTGCTCTCCCATTGGAAGCGTCTCTTTAGGCCATCCACAACAAGAAAATGCCGTGCCCGCCGTGTGGTAGCGGCGCCACTTGTCTGAAGCTGTCGTAGTTAAGGCGACAGCATCAAGAGACGTTTTCGTGCCGTGACCAGGTTTCGAACGCACGCGTCCGAAGAGACTGGTGCCTAAAACAAGCGCCTTAGATCGCTCGGCCACGCTACCTGCGCTACCTTCGGCCCCAGTGTTCCTAGCATTTGTAGAAACGGTGCACGCCACAGCTTCCTGCTCCGCTGTTCATCCAATCCGTCGCACCTCAAACAACTGCCCTTTTCGACTACAGAGAGCACCGGACGTCTGCGCCTCACGGCCGCCGGCATTACGTGTTGGCGATGAAGTGGTAGTACAAACTGCGGACTGCGGAACACGAGTGAAAAATCAAGAAAGCACTGTGATTTCGAGTACTCGTGCACTATCGTCACTGCAACGGTAGCAAGGCAAAACTTTCAAAATTTCCGTGACCAGGATTCGAACCTGGGTTATTGCGGCCACAACGCAATGTCCTAACCACTAGACGATCACGGCCACGCACGCGCCCACGGAGGCAGCTGGCTGGAGTGCAAGTGGCGATACACAGCAAAGCCTAGGCCAAGGTGGACGCCACAGCAGTGTCAGACACGGTCTCCATCACGTGTATACGAGTAAATGAACGTGCCTGCGCTGTCAGGACACTAACTAGAGTGGTTAGCTACATTCACCTCCCTGGCAGTGTCTTGCAGTCCTCCAAGCCTCTTGACTATGGGTATGTGGCTCGATAACAAGTGAATAGACGCCGCATCTCTCTCGCCGTCAGGTGTAGCCGCGAATCATACTTAACGCAGCTTTGTGCACGCGTCAGCGTAGCGTCAGTCGAGCAAAGTCGGGACAAGTCGCATAAGAGGAGCAACAAAAACTCACGTTTCCGGTACCGGGAATCGAACCCGGGCCTCCTGGATGAGAGCCAGGTATCCTAGCCACTAGACTACACCGGATTACGACGCCACTGCTCTTCCTGCGAACGCAGCAACCAGCCACGATTAACTGACGACAACTGTAAGAAATACACTCTTTCACGTTATAGAACGGCATCCTCTGGACGCATTTCATGGAGACGAACGCCAGCAGTGACGAGAGCAAAAGGCGCCTACAAATCCTGTCGTTGCTCCACGTACTGTTCTACGACAATTCACGAAGCAGACGCTCACGCCTTGTTGTGCTGTTTCCTTTGCGGGCAATGGGTGCAGCTGTCTTCGACGCAGGAAACATTACACGTTTAGCAGCTGTGGGGTTGGAACCCACGCCTCCGAAGTGACTGGTGCCTAAAACCAGCGCCTTAGACCGCTCGGCCACTCTACCTACACAACACGCGCGACACAGGAGCTGCGTCCTAGCCCACGACAACACACAGCAACGGCACAAAAATGAGACGTCAAAATTGGCAACGGTGGGATTCGAACCCACGCCTCCGAAGAGACTGGTGCCTAAAACCAGCGCCTTAGACCGCTCGGCCACGTTACCGTTATAGCGCCGACGACAATACGTTTCCTTTGTACTACAAAGATCACTTCGAAATGGAAATATCTCGGCAATCGCTGTAACATGTATTTCCTCTGCTCTCCCATTGGAAGCGTCTCTTTAGGCCATCCACAACAAGAAAATGCCGTGCCCGCCGTGTGGTAGCGGCGCCACTTGTCTGAAGCTGTCGTAGTTAAGGCGACAGCATCAAGAGACGTTTTCGTGCCGTGACCAGGTTTCGAACGCACGCGTCCGAAGAGACTGGTGCCTAAAACAAGCGCCTTAGATCGCTCGGCCACGCTACCTGCGCTACCTTCGGCCCCAGTGTTCCTAGCATTTGTAGAAACGGTGCACGCCACAGCTTCCTGCTCCGCTGTTCATCCAATCCGTCGCACCTCAAACAACTGCCCTTTTCGACTACAGAGAGCACCGGACGTCTGCGCCTCACGGCCGCCGGCATTACGTGTTGGCGATGAAGTGGTAGTACAAACTGCGGACTGCGGAACACGAGTGAAAAATCAAGAAAGCACTGTGATTTCGAGTACTCGTGCACTATCGTCACTGCAACGGTAGCAAGGCAAAACTTTCAAAATTTCCGTGACCAGGATTCGAACCTGGGTTATTGCGGCCACAACGCAATGTCCTAACCACTAGACGATCACGGCCACGCACGCGCCCACGGAGGCAGCTGGCTGGAGTGCAAGTGGCGATACACAGCAAAGCCTAGGCCAAGGTGGACGCCACAGCAGTGTCAGACACGGTCTCCATCACGTGTATACGAGTAAATGAACGTGCCTGCGCTGTCAGGACACTAACTAGAGTGGTTAGCTACATTCACCTCCCTGGCAGTGTCTTGCAGTCCTCCAAGCCTCTTGACTATGGGTATGTGGCTCGATAACAAGTGAATAGACGCCGCATCTCTCTCGCCGTCAGGTGTAGCCGCGAATCATACTTAACGCAGCTTTGTGCACGCGTCAGCGTAGCGTCAGTCGAGCAAAGTCGGGACAAGTCGCATAAGAGGAGCAACAAAAACTCACGTTTCCGGTACCGGGAATCGAACCCGGGCCTCCTGGGTGAGAGCCAGGTATCCTAGCCACTAGACTACACCGGATTACGACGCCAGTGCTCTTCCTGCGAACGCAGCAACCAGCCACGATTAACTGACGACAACTGTAAGAAATACACTCTTTCACGTTATAGAACGGCATCCTCTGGACGCATTTCATGGAGACGAACGCCAGCAGTGACGAGAGCAAAAGGCGCCTACAAATCCTGTCGTTGCTCCACGTACTGTTCTACGACAATTCACGAAGCAGACGCTCACGCCTTGTTGTGCTGTTTCCTTTGCGGGCAATGGGTGCAGCTGTCTTCGACGCAGGAAACATTACACGTTTAGCAGCTGTGGGGTTGGAACCCACGCCTCCGAAGTGACTGGTGCCTAAAACCAGCGCCTTAGACCGCTCGGCCACTCTACCTACACAACACGCGCGACACAGGAGCTGCGTCCTAGCCCACGACAACACACAGCAACGGCACAAAAATGAGACGTCAAAATTGGCAACGGTGGGATTCGAACCCACGCCTCCGAAGAGACTGGTGCCTAAAACCAGCGCCTTAGACCGCTCGGCCACGTTACCGTTATAGCGCCGACGACAATACGTTTCCTTTGTACTACAAAGATCACTTCGAAATGGAAATATCTCGGCAATCGCTGTAACATGTATTTCCTCTGCTCTCCCATTGGAAGCGTCTCTTTAGGCCATCCACAACAAGAAAATGCCGTGCCCGCCGTGTGGTAGCGGCGCCACTTGTCTGAAGCTGTCGTAGTTAAGGCGACAGCATCAAGAGACGTTTTCGTGCCGTGACCAGGTTTCGAACGCACGCGTCCGAAGAGACTGGTGCCTAAAACAAGCGCCTTAGATCGCTCGGCCACGCTACCTGCGCTACCTTCGGCCCCAGTGTTCCTAGCATTTGTAGAAACGGTGCACGCCACAGCTTCCTGCTCCGCTGTTCATCCAATCCGTCGCACCTCAAACAACTGCCCTTTTCGACTACAGAGAGCACCGGACGTCTGCGCCTCACGGCCGCCGGCATTACGTGTTGGCGATGAAGTGGTAGTACAAACTGCGGACTGCGGAACACGAGTGAAAAATCAAGAAAGCACTGTGATTTCGAGTACTCGTGCACTATCGTCACTGCAACGGTAGCAAGGCAAAACTTTCAAAATTTCCGTGACCAGGATTCGAACCTGGGTTATTGCGGCCACAACGCAATGTCCTAACCACTAGACGATCACGGCCACGCACGCGCCCACGGAGGCAGCTGGCTGGAGTGCAAGTGGCGATACACAGCAAAGCCTAGGCCAAGGTGGACGCCACAGCAGTGTCAGACACGGTCTCCATCACGTGTATACGAGTAAATGAACGTGCCTGCGCTGTCAGGACACTAACTAGAGTGGTTAGCTACATTCACCTCCCTGGCAGTGTCTTGCAGTCCTCCAAGCCTCTTGACTATGGGTATGTGGCTCGATAACAAGTGAATAGACGCCGCATCTCTCTCGCCGTCAGGTGTAGCCGCGAATCATACTTAACGCAGCTTTGTGCACGCGTCAGCGTAGCGTCAGTCGAGCAAAGTCGGGACAAGTCGCATAAGAGGAGCAACGAAAACTCACGTTTCCGGTACCGGGAATCGAACCCGGGCCTCCTGGGTGAGAGCCAGGTATCCTAGCCACTAGACTACACCGGATTACGACGCCAGTGCTCTTCCTGCGAACGCAGCAACCAGCCACGATTAACTGACGACAACTGTAAGAAATACACTCTTTCACGTTATAGAACGGCATCCTCTGGACGCATTTCATGGAGACGAACGCCAGCAGTGACGAGAGCAAAAGGCGCCTACAAATCCTGTCGTTGCTCCACGTACTGTTCTACGACAATTCACGAAGCAGACGCTCACGCCTTGTTGTGCTGTTTCCTTTGCGGGCAATGGGTGCAGCTGTCTTCGACGCAGGAAACATTACACGTTTAGCAGCTGTGGGGTTGGAACCCACGCCTCCGAAGTGACTGGTGCCTAAAACCAGCGCCTTAGACCGCTCGGCCACTCTACCTACACAACACGCGCGACACAGGAGCTGCGTCCTAGCCCACGACAACACACAGCAACGGCACAAAAATGAGACGTCAAAATTGGCAACGGTGGGATTCGAACCCACGCCTCCGAAGAGACTGGTGCCTAAAACCAGCGCCTTAGACCGCTCGGCCACGTTACCGTTATAGCGCCGACGACAATACGTTTCCTTTGTACTACAAAGATCACTTCGAAATGGAAATATCTCGGCAATCGCTGTAACATGTATTTCCTCTGCTCTCCCATTGGAAGCGTCTCTTTAGGCCATCCACAACAAGAAAATGCCGTGCCCGCCGTGTGGTAGCGGCGCCACTTGTCTGAAGCTGTCGTAGTTAAGGCGACAGCATCAAGAGACGTTTTCGTGCCGTGACCAGGTTTCGAACGCACGCGTCCGAAGAGACTGGTGCCTAAAACAAGCGCCTTAGATCGCTCGGCCACGCTACCTGCGCTACCTTCGGCCCCAGTGTTCCTAGCATTTGTAGAAACGGTGCACGCCACAGCTTCCTGCTCCGCTGTTCATCCAATCCGTCGCACCTCAAACAACTGCCCTTTTCGACTACAGAGAGCACCGGACGTCTGCGCCTCACGGCCGCCGGCATTACGTGTTGGCGATGAAGTGGTAGTACAAACTGCGGACTGCGGAACACGAGTGAAAAATCAAGAAAGCACTGTGATTTCGAGTACTCGTGCACTATCGTCACTGCAACGGTAGCAAGGCAAAACTTTCAAAATTTCCGTGACCAGGATTCGAACCTGGGTTATTGCGGCCACAACGCAATGTCCTAACCACTAGACGATCACGGCCACGCACGCGCCCACGGAGGCAGCTGGCTGGAGTGCAAGTGGCGATACACAGCAAAGCCTAGGCCAAGGTGGACGCCACAGCAGTGTCAGACACGGTCTCCATCACGTGTATACGAGTAAATGAACGTGCCTGCGCTGTCAGGACACTAACTAGAGTGGTTAGCTACATTCACCTCCCTGGCAGTGTCTTGCAGTCCTCCAAGCCTCTTGACTATGGGTATGTGGCTCGATAACAAGTGAATAGACGCCGCATCTCTCTCGCCGTCAGGTGTAGCCGCGAATCATACTTAACGCAGCTTTGTGCACGCGTCAGCGTAGCGTCAGTCGAGCAAAGTCGGGACAAGTCGCATAAGAGGAGCAACGAAAACTCACGTTTCCGGTACCGGGAATCGAACCCGGGCCTCCTGGGTGAGAGCCAGGTATCCTAGCCACTAGACTACACCGGATTACGACGCCAGTGCTCTTCCTGCGAACGCAGCAACCAGCCACGATTAACTGACGACAACTGTAAGAAATACACTCTTTCACGTTATAGAACGGCATCCTCTGGACGCATTTCATGGAGACGAACGCCAGCAGTGACGAGAGCAAAAGGCGCCTACAAATCCTGTCGTTGCTCCACGTACTGTTCTACGACAATTCACGAAGCAGACGCTCACGCCTTGTTGTGCTGTTTCCTTTGCGGGCAATGGGTGCAGCTGTCTTCGACGCAGGAAACATTACACGTTTAGCAGCTGTGGGGTTGGAACCCACGCCTCCGAAGTGACTGGTGCCTAAAACCAGCGCCTTAGACCGCTCGGCCACTCTACCTACACAACACGCGCGACACAGGAGCTGCGTCCTAGCCCACGACAACACACAGCAACGGCACAAAAATGAGACGTCAAAATTGGCAACGGTGGGATTCGAACCCACGCCTCCGAAGAGACTGGTGCCTAAAACCAGCGCCTTAGACCGCTCGGCCACGTTACCGTTATAGCGCCGACGACAATACGTTTCCTTTGTACTACAAAGATCACTTCGAAATGGAAATATCTCGGCAATCGCTGTAACATGTATTTCCTCTGCTCTCCCATTGGAAGCGTCTCTTTAGGCCATCCACAACAAGAAAATGCCGTGCCCGCCGTGTGGTAGCGGCGCCACTTGTCTGAAGCTGTCGTAGTTAAGGCGACAGCATCAAGAGACGTTTTCGTGCCGTGACCAGGTTTCGAACGCACGCGTCCGAAGAGACTGGTGCCTAAAACAAGCGCCTTAGATCGCTCGGCCACGCTACCTGCGCTACCTTCGGCCCCAGTGTTCCTAGCATTTGTAGAAACGGTGCACGCCACAGCTTCCTGCTCCGCTGTTCATCCAATCCGTCGCACCTCAAACAACTGCCCTTTTCGACTACAGAGAGCACCGGACGTCTGCGCCTCACGGCCGCCGGCATTACGTGTTGGCGATGAAGTGGTAGTACAAACTGCGGACTGCGGAACACGAGTGAAAAATCAAGAAAGCACTGTGATTTCGAGTACTCGTGCACTATCGTCACTGCAACGGTAGCAAGGCAAAACTTTCAAAATTTCCGTGACCAGGATTCGAACCTGGGTTATTGCGGCCACAACGCAATGTCCTAACCACTAGACGATCACGGCCACGCACGCGCCCACGGAGGCAGCTGGCTGGAGTGCAAGTGGCGATACACAGCAAAGCCTAGGCCAAGGTGGACGCCACAGCAGTGTCAGACACGGTCTCCATCACGTGTATACGAGTAAATGAACGTGCCTGCGCTGTCAGGACACTAACTAGAGTGGTTAGCTACATTCACCTCCCTGGCAGTGTCTTGCAGTCCTCCAAGCCTCTTGACTATGGGTATGTGGCTCGATAACAAGTGAATAGACGCCGCATCTCTCTCGCCGTCAGGTGTAGCCGCGAATCATACTTAACGCAGCTTTGTGCACGCGTCAGCGTAGCGTCAGTCGAGCAAAGTCGGGACAAGTCGCATAAGAGGAGCAACAAAAACTCACGTTTCCGGTACCGGGAATCGAACCCGGGCCTCCTGGGTGAGAGCCAGGTATCCTAGCCACTAGACTACACCGGATTACGACGCCAGTGCTCTTCCTGCGAACGCAGCAACCAGCCACGATTAACTGACGACAACTGTAAGAAATACACTCTTTCACGTTATAGAACGGCATCCTCTGGACGCATTTCATGGAGACGAACGCCAGCAGTGACGAGAGCAAAAGGCGCCTACAAATCCTGTCGTTGCTCCACGTACTGTTCTACGACAATTCACGAAGCAGACGCTCACGCCTTGTTGTGCTGTTTCCTTTGCGGGCAATGGGTGCAGCTGTCTTCGACGCAGGAAACATTACACGTTTAGCAGCTGTGGGGTTGGAACCCACGCCTCCGAAGTGACTGGTGCCTAAAACCAGCGCCTTAGACCGCTCGGCCACTCTACCTACACAACACGCGCGACACAGGAGCTGCGTCCTAGCCCACGACAACACACAGCAACGGCACAAAAATGAGACGTCAAAATTGGCAACGGTGGGATTCGAACCCACGCCTCCGAAGAGACTGGTGCCTAAAACCAGCGCCTTAGACCGCTCGGCCACGTTACCGTTATAGCGCCGACGACAATACGTTTCCTTTGTACTACAAAGATCACTTCGAAATGGAAATATCTCGGCAATCGCTGTAACATGTATTTCCTCTGCTCTCCCATTGGAAGCGTCTCTTTAGGCCATCCACAACAAGAAAATGCCGTGCCCGCCGTGTGGTAGCGGCGCCACTTGTCTGAAGCTGTCGTAGTTAAGGCGACAGCATCAAGAGACGTTTTCGTGCCGTGACCAGGTTTCGAACGCACGCGTCCGAAGAGACTGGTGCCTAAAACAAGCGCCTTAGATCGCTCGGCCACGCTACCTGCGCTACCTTCGGCCCCAGTGTTCCTAGCATTTGTAGAAACGGTGCACGCCACAGCTTCCTGCTCCGCTGTTCATCCAATCCGTCGCACCTCAAACAACTGCCCTTTTCGACTACAGAGAGCACCGGACGTCTGCGCCTCACGGCCGCCGGCATTACGTGTTGGCGATGAAGTGGTAGTACAAACTGCGGACTGCGGAACACGAGTGAAAAATCAAGAAAGCACTGTGATTTCGAGTACTCGTGCACTATCGTCACTGCAACGGTAGCAAGGCAAAACTTTCAAAATTTCCGTGACCAGGATTCGAACCTGGGTTATTGCGGCCACAACGCAATGTCCTAACCACTAGACGATCACGGCCACGCACGCGCCCACGGAGGCAGCTGGCTGGAGTGCAAGTGGCGATACACAGCAAAGCCTAGGCCAAGGTGGACGCCACAGCAGTGTCAGACACGGTCTCCATCACGTGTATACGAGTAAATGAACGTGCCTGCGCTGTCAGGACACTAACTAGAGTGGTTAGCTACATTCACCTCCCTGGCAGTGTCTTGCAGTCCTCCAAGCCTCTTGACTATGGGTATGTGGCTCGATAACAAGTGAATAGACGCCGCATCTCTCTCGCCGTCAGGTGTAGCCGCGAATCATACTTAACGCAGCTTTGTGCACGCGTCAGCGTAGCGTCAGTCGAGCAAAGTCGGGACAAGTCGCATAAGAGGAGCAACAAAAACTCACGTTTCCGGTACCGGGAATCGAACCCGGGCCTCCTGGGTGAGAGCCAGGTATCCTAGCCACTAGACTACACCGGATTACGACGCCAGTGCTCTTCCTGCGAACGCAGCAACCAGCCACGATTAACTGACGACAACTGTAAGAAATACACTCTTTCACGTTATAGAACGGCATCCTCTGGACGCATTTCATGGAGACGAACGCCAGCAGTGACGAGAGCAAAAGGCGCCTACAAATCCTGTCGTTGCTCCACGTACTGTTCTACGACAATTCACGAAGCAGACGCTCACGCCTTGTTGTGCTGTTTCCTTTGCGGGCAATGGGTGCAGCTGTCTTCGACGCAGGAAACATTACACGTTTAGCAGCTGTGGGGTTGGAACCCACGCCTCCGAAGTGACTGGTGCCTAAAACCAGCGCCTTAGACCGCTCGGCCACTCTACCTACACAACACGCGCGACACAGGAGCTGCGTCCTAGCCCACGACAACACACAGCAACGGCACAAAAATGAGACGTCAAAATTGGCAACGGTGGGATTCGAACCCACGCCTCCGAAGAGACTGGTGCCTAAAACCAGCGCCTTAGACCGCTCGGCCACGTTACCGTTATAGCGCCGACGACAATACGTTTCCTTTGTACTACAAAGATCACTTCGAAATGGAAATATCTCGGCAATCGCTGTAACATGTATTTCCTCTGCTCTCCCATTGGAAGCGTCTCTTTAGGCCATCCACAACAAGAAAATGCCGTGCCCGCCGTGTGGTAGCGGCGCCACTTGTCTGAAGCTGTCGTAGTTAAGGCGACAGCATCAAGAGACGTTTTCGTGCCGTGACCAGGTTTCGAACGCACGCGTCCGAAGAGACTGGTGCCTAAAACAAGCGCCTTAGATCGCTCGGCCACGCTACCTGCGCTACCTTCGGCCCCAGTGTTCCTAGCATTTGTAGAAACGGTGCACGCCACAGCTTCCTGCTCCGCTGTTCATCCAATCCGTCGCACCTCAAACAACTGCCCTTTTCGACTACAGAGAGCACCGGACGTCTGCGCCTCACGGCCGCCGGCATTACGTGTTGGCGATGAAGTGGTAGTACAAACTGCGGACTGCGGAACACGAGTGAAAAATCAAGAAAGCACTGTGATTTCGAGTACTCGTGCACTATCGTCACTGCAACGGTAGCAAGGCAAAACTTTCAAAATTTCCGTGACCAGGATTCGAACCTGGGTTATTGCGGCCACAACGCAATGTCCTAACCACTAGACGATCACGGCCACGCACGCGCCCACGGAGGCAGCTGGCTGGAGTGCAAGTGGCGATACACAGCAAAGCCTAGGCC
Source organism: Schistocerca gregaria (assembly GCF_023897955.1). Taxonomy (NCBI): domain Eukaryota; kingdom Metazoa; phylum Arthropoda; class Insecta; order Orthoptera; family Acrididae; genus Schistocerca; species Schistocerca gregaria. The sequence continues at coordinate 314,780,833 of NC_064922.1, read as the reverse complement.
AAGGTGGACGCCACAGCAGTGTCAGACACGGTCTCCATCACGTGTATACGAGTAAATGAACGTGCCTGCGCTGTCAGGACACTAACTAGAGTGGTTAGCTACATTCACCTCCCTGGCAGTGTCTTGCAGTCCTCCAAGCCTCTTGACTATGGGTATGTGGCTCGATAACAAGTGAATAGACGCCGCATCTCTCTCGCCGTCAGGTGTAGCCGCGAATCATACTTAACGCAGCTTTGTGCACGCGTCAGCGTAGCGTCAGTCGAGCAAAGTCGGGACAAGTCGCATAAGAGGAGCAACAAAAACTCACGTTTCCGGTACCGGGAATCGAACCCGGGCCTCCTGGGTGAGAGCCAGGTATCCTAGCCACTAGACTACACCGGATTACGACGCCAGTGCTCTTCCTGCGAACGCAGCAACCAGCCACGATTAACTGACGACAACTGTAAGAAATACACTCTTTCACGTTATAGAACGGCATCCTCTGGACGCATTTCATGGAGACGAACGCCAGCAGTGACGAGAGCAAAAGGCGCCTACAAATCCTGTCGTTGCTCCACGTACTGTTCTACGACAATTCACGAAGCAGACGCTCACGCCTTGTTGTGCTGTTTCCTTTGCGGGCAATGGGTGCAGCTGTCTTCGACGCAGGAAACATTACACGTTTAGCAGCTGTGGGGTTGGAACCCACGCCTCCGAAGTGACTGGTGCCTAAAACCAGCGCCTTAGACCGCTCGGCCACTCTACCTACACAACACGCGCGACACAGGAGCTGCGTCCTAGCCCACGACAACACACAGCAACGGCACAAAAATGAGACGTCAAAATTGGCAACGGTGGGATTCGAACCCACGCCTCCGAAGAGACTGGTGCCTAAAACCAGCGCCTTAGACCGCTCGGCCACGTTACCGTTATAGCGCCGACGACAATACGTTTCCTTTGTACTACAAAGATCACTTCGAAATGGAAATATCTCGGCAATCGCTGTAACATGTATTTCCTCTGCTCTCCCATTGGAAGCGTCTCTTTAGGCCATCCACAACAAGAAAATGCCGTGCCCGCCGTGTGGTAGCGGCGCCACTTGTCTGAAGCTGTCGTAGTTAAGGCGACAGCATCAAGAGACGTTTTCGTGCCGTGACCAGGTTTCGAACGCACGCGTCCGAAGAGACTGGTGCCTAAAACAAGCGCCTTAGATCGCTCGGCCACGCTACCTGCGCTACCTTCGGCCCCAGTGTTCCTAGCATTTGTAGAAACGGTGCACGCCACAGCTTCCTGCTCCGCTGTTCATCCAATCCGTCGCACCTCAAACAACTGCCCTTTTCGACTACAGAGAGCACCGGACGTCTGCGCCTCACGGCCGCCGGCATTACGTGTTGGCGATGAAGTGGTAGTACAAACTGCGGACTGCGGAACACGAGTGAAAAATCAAGAAAGCACTGTGATTTCGAGTACTCGTGCACTATCGTCACTGCAACGGTAGCAAGGCAAAACTTTCAAAATTTCCGTGACCAGGATTCGAACCTGGGTTATTGCGGCCACAACGCAATGTCCTAACCACTAGACGATCACGGCCACGCACGCGCCCACGGAGGCAGCTGGCTGGAGTGCAAGTGGCGATACACAGCAAAGCCTAGGCCAAGGTGGACGCCACAGCAGTGTCAGACACGGTCTCCATCACGTGTATACGAGTAAATGAACGTGCCTGCGCTGTCAGGACACTAACTAGAGTGGTTAGCTACATTCACCTCCCTGGCAGTGTCTTGCAGTCCTCCAAGCCTCTTGACTATGGGTATGTGGCTCGATAACAAGTGAATAGACGCCGCATCTCTCTCGCCGTCAGGTGTAGCCGCGAATCATACTTAACGCAGCTTTGTGCACGCGTCAGCGTAGCGTCAGTCGAGCAAAGTCGGGACAAGTCGCATAAGAGGAGCAACAAAAACTCACGTTTCCGGTACCGGGAATCGAACCCGGGCCTCCTGGGTGAGAGCCAGGTATCCTAGCCACTAGACTACACCGGATTACGACGCCAGTGCTCTTCCTGCGAACGCAGCAACCAGCCACGATTAACTGACGACAACTGTAAGAAATACACTCTTTCACGTTATAGAACGGCATCCTCTGGACGCATTTCATGGAGACGAACGCCAGCAGTGACGAGAGCAAAAGGCGCCTACAAATCCTGTCGTTGCTCCACGTACTGTTCTACGACAATTCACGAAGCAGACGCTCACGCCTTGTTGTGCTGTTTCCTTTGCGGGCAATGGGTGCAGCTGTCTTCGACGCAGGAAACATTACACGTTTAGCAGCTGTGGGGTTGGAACCCACGCCTCCGAAGTGACTGGTGCCTAAAACCAGCGCCTTAGACCGCTCGGCCACTCTACCTACACAACACGCGCGACACAGGAGCTGCGTCCTAGCCCACGACAACACACAGCAACGGCACAAAAATGAGACGTCAAAATTGGCAACGGTGGGATTCGAACCCACGCCTCCGAAGAGACTGGTGCCTAAAACCAGCGCCTTAGACCGCTCGGCCACGTTACCGTTATAGCGCCGACGACAATACGTTTCCTTTGTACTACAAAGATCACTTCGAAATGGAAATATCTCGGCAATCGCTGTAACATGTATTTCCTCTGCTCTCCCATTGGAAGCGTCTCTTTAGGCCATCCACAACAAGAAAATGCCGTGCCCGCCGTGTGGTAGCGGCGCCACTTGTCTGAAGCTGTCGTAGTTAAGGCGACAGCATCAAGAGACGTTTTCGTGCCGTGACCAGGTTTCGAACGCACGCGTCCGAAGAGACTGGTGCCTAAAACAAGCGCCTTAGATCGCTCGGCCACGCTACCTGCGCTACCTTCGGCCCCAGTGTTCCTAGCATTTGTAGAAACGGTGCACGCCACAGCTTCCTGCTCCGCTGTTCATCCAATCCGTCGCACCTCAAACAACTGCCCTTTTCGACTACAGAGAGCACCGGACGTCTGCGCCTCACGGCCGCCGGCATTACGTGTTGGCGATGAAGTGGTAGTACAAACTGCGGACTGCGGAACACGAGTGAAAAATCAAGAAAGCACTGTGATTTCGAGTACTCGTGCACTATCGTCACTGCAACGGTAGCAAGGCAAAACTTTCAAAATTTCCGTGACCAGGATTCGAACCTGGGTTATTGCGGCCACAACGCAATGTCCTAACCACTAGACGATCACGGCCACGCACGCGCCCACGGAGGCAGCTGGCTGGAGTGCAAGTGGCGATACACAGCAAAGCCTAGGCCAAGGTGGACGCCACAGCAGTGTCAGACACGGTCTCCATCACGTGTATACGAGTAAATGAACGTGCCTGCGCTGTCAGGACACTAACTAGAGTGGTTAGCTACATTCACCTCCCTGGCAGTGTCTTGCAGTCCTCCAAGCCTCTTGACTATGGGTATGTGGCTCGATAACAAGTGAATAGACGCCGCATCTCTCTCGCCGTCAGGTGTAGCCGCGAATCATACTTAACGCAGCTTTGTGCACGCGTCAGCGTAGCGTCAGTCGAGCAAAGTCGGGACAAGTCGCATAAGAGGAGCAACAAAAACTCACGTTTCCGGTACCGGGAATCGAACCCGGGCCTCCTGGGTGAGAGCCAGGTATCCTAGCCACTAGACTACACCGGATTACGACGCCAGTGCTCTTCCTGCGAACGCAGCAACCAGCCACGATTAACTGACGACAACTGTAAGAAATACACTCTTTCACGTTATAGAACGGCATCCTCTGGACGCATTTCATGGAGACGAACGCCAGCAGTGACGAGAGCAAAAGGCGCCTACAAATCCTGTCGTTGCTCCACGTACTGTTCTACGACAATTCACGAAGCAGACGCTCACGCCTTGTTGTGCTGTTTCCTTTGCGGGCAATGGGTGCAGCTGTCTTCGACGCAGGAAACATTACACGTTTAGCAGCTGTGGGGTTGGAACCCACGCCTCCGAAGTGACTGGTGCCTAAAACCAGCGCCTTAGACCGCTCGGCCACTCTACCTACACAACACGCGCGACACAGGTGCTGCGTCCTAGCCCACGACAACACACAGCAACGGCACAAAAATGAGACGTCAAAATTGGCAACGGTGGGATTCGAACCCACGCCTCCGAAGAGACTGGTGCCTAAAACCAGCGCCTTAGACCGCTCGGCCACGTTACCGTTATAGCGCCGACGACAATACGTTTCCTTTGTACTACAAAGATCACTTCGAAATGGAAATATCTCGGCAATCGCTGTAACATGTATTTCCTCTGCTCTCCCATTGGAAGCGTCTCTTTAGGCCATCCACAACAAGAAAATGCCGTGCCCGCCGTGTGGTAGCGGCGCCACTTGTCTGAAGCTGTCGTAGTTAAGGCGACAGCATCAAGAGACGTTTTCGTGCCGTGACCAGGTTTCGAACGCACGCGTCCGAAGAGACTGGTGCCTAAAACAAGCGCCTTAGATCGCTCGGCCACGCTACCTGCGCTACCTTCGGCCCCAGTGTTCCTAGCATTTGTAGAAACGGTGCACGCCACAGCTTCCTGCTCCGCTGTTCATCCAATCCGTCGCACCTCAAACAACTGCCCTTTTCGACTACAGAGAGCACCGGACGTCTGCGCCTCACGGCCGCCGGCATTACGTGTTGGCGATGAAGTGGTAGTACAAACTGCGGACTGCGGAACACGAGTGAAAAATCAAGAAAGCACTGTGATTTCGAGTACTCGTGCACTATCGTCACTGCAACGGTAGCAAGGCAAAACTTTCAAAATTTCCGTGACCAGGATTCGAACCTGGGTTATTGCGGCCACAACGCAATGTCCTAACCACTAGACGATCACGGCCACGCACGCGCCCACGGAGGCAGCTGGCTGGAGTGCAAGTGGCGATACACAGCAAAGCCTAGGCCAAGGTGGACGCCACAGCAGTGTCAGACACGGTCTCCATCACGTGTATACGAGTAAATGAACGTGCCTGCGCTGTCAGGACACTAACTAGAGTGGTTAGCTACATTCACCTCCCTGGCAGTGTCTTGCAGTCCTCCAAGCCTCTTGACTATGGGTATGTGGCTCGATAACAAGTGAATAGACGCCGCATCTCTCTCGCCGTCAGGTGTAGCCGCGAATCATACTTAACGCAGCTTTGTGCACGCGTCAGCGTAGCGTCAGTCGAGCAAAGTCGGGACAAGTCGCATAAGAGGAGCAACAAAAACTCACGTTTCCGGTACCGGGAATCGAACCCGGGCCTCCTGGGTGAGAGCCAGGTATCCTAGCCACTAGACTACACCGGATTACGACGCCAGTGCTCTTCCTGCGAACGCAGCAACCAGCCACGATTAACTGACGACAACTGTAAGAAATACACTCTTTCACGTTATAGAACGGCATCCTCTGGACGCATTTCATGGAGACGAACGCCAGCAGTGACGAGAGCAAAAGGCGCCTACAAATCCTGTCGTTGCTCCACGTACTGTTCTACGACAATTCACGAAGCAGACGCTCACGCCTTGTTGTGCTGTTTCCTTTGCGGGCAATGGGTGCAGCTGTCTTCGACGCAGGAAACATTACACGTTTAGCAGCTGTGGGGTTGGAACCCACGCCTCCGAAGTGACTGGTGCCTAAAACCAGCGCCTTAGACCGCTCGGCCACTCTACCTACACAACACGCGCGACACAGGTGCTGCGTCCTAGCCCACGACAACACACAGCAACGGCACAAAAATGAGACGTCAAAATTGGCAACGGTGGGATTCGAACCCACGCCTCCGAAGAGACTGGTGCCTAAAACCAGCGCCTTAGACCGCTCGGCCACGTTACCGTTATAGCGCCGACGACAATACGTTTCCTTTGTACTACAAAGATCACTTCGAAATGGAAATATCTCGGTAATCGCTGTAACATGTATTTCCTCTGCTCTCCCATTGGAAGCGTCTCTTTAGGCCATCCACAACAAGAAAATGCCGTGCCCGCCGTGTGGTAGCGGCGCCACTTGTCTGAAGCTGTCGTAGTTAAGGCGACAGCATCAAGAGACGTTTTCGTGCCGTGACCAGGTTTCGAACGCACGCGTCCGAAGAGACTGGTGCCTAAAACAAGCGCCTTAGATCGCTCGGCCACGCTACCTGCGCTACCTTCGGCCCCAGTGTTCCTAGCATTTGTAGAAACGGTGCACGCCACAGCTTCCTGCTCCGCTGTTCATCCAATCCGTCGCACCTCAAACAACTGCCCTTTTCGACTACAGAGAGCACCGGACGTCTGCGCCTCACGGCCGCCGGCATTACGTGTTGGCGATGAAGTGGTAGTACAAACTGCGGACTGCGGAACACGAGTGAAAAATCAAGAAAGCACTGTGATTTCGAGTACTCGTGCACTATCGTCACTGCAACGGTAGCAAGGCAAAACTTTCAAAATTTCCGTGACCAGGATTCGAACCTGGGTTATTGCGGCCACAACGCAATGTCCTAACCACTAGACGATCACGGCCACGCACGCGCCCACGGAGGCAGCTGGCTGGAGTGCAAGTGGCGATACACAGCAAAGCCTAGGCCAAGGTGGACGCCACAGCAGTGTCAGACACGGTCTCCATCACGTGTATACGAGTAAATGAACGTGCCTGCGCTGTCAGGACACTAACTAGAGTGGTTAGCTACATTCACCTCCCTGGCAGTGTCTTGCAGTCCTCCAAGCCTCTTGACTATGGGTATGTGGCTCGATAACAAGTGAATAGACGCCGCATCTCTCTCGCCGTCAAGTGTAGCCGCGAATCATACTTAACGCAGCTTTGTGCACGCGTCAGCGTAGCGTCAGTCGAGCAAAGTCGGGACAAGTCGCATAAGAGGAGCAACAAAAACTCACGTTTCCGGTACCGGGAATCGAACCCGGGCCTCCTGGGTGAGAGCCAGGTATCCTAGCCACTAGACTACACCGGATTACGACGCCAGTGCTCTTCCTGCGAACGCAGCAACCAGCCACGATTAACTGACGACAACTGTAAGAAATACACTCTTTCACGTTATAGAACGGCATCCTCTGGACGCATTTCATGGAGACGAACGCCAGCAGTGACGAGAGCAAAAGGCGCCTACAAATCCTGTCGTTGCTCCACGTACTGTTCTACGACAATTCACGAAGCAGACGCTCACGCCTTGTTGTGCTGTTTCCTTTGCGGGCAATGGGTGCAGCTGTCTTCGACGCAGGAAACATTACACGTTTAGCAGCTGTGGGGTTGGAACCCACGCCTCCGAAGTGACTGGTGCCTAAAACCAGCGCCTTAGACCGCTCGGCCACTCTACCTACACAACACGCGCGACACAGGAGCTGCGTCCTAGCCCACGACAACACACAGCAACGGCACAAAAATGAGACGTCAAAATTGGCAACGGTGGGATTCGAACCCACGCCTCCGAAGAGACTGGTGCCTAAAACCAGCGCCTTAGACCGCTCGGCCACGTTACCGTTATAGCGCCGACGACAATACGTTTCCTTTGTACTACAAAGATCACTTCGAAATGGAAATATCTCGGCAATCGCTGTAACATGTATTTCCTCTGCTCTCCCATTGGAAGCGTCTCTTTAGGCCATCCACAACAAGAAAATGCCGTGCCCGCCGTGTGGTAGCGGCGCCACTTGTCTGAAGCTGTCGTAGTTAAGGCGACAGCATCAAGAGACGTTTTCGTGCCGTGACCAGGTTTCGAACGCACGCGTCCGAAGAGACTGGTGCCTAAAACAAGCGCCTTAGATCGCTCGGCCACGCTACCTGCGCTACCTTCGGCCCCAGTGTTCCTAGCATTTGTAGAAACGGTGCACGCCACAGCTTCCTGCTCCGCTGTTCATCCAATCCGTCGCACCTCAAACAACTGCCCTTTTCGACTACAGAGAGCACCGGACGTCTGCGCCTCACGGCCGCCGGCATTACGTGTTGGCGATGAAGTGGTAGTACAAACTGCGGACTGCGGAACACGAGTGAAAAATCAAGAAAGCACTGTGATTTCGAGTACTCGTGCACTATCGTCACTGCAACGGTAGCAAGGCAAAACTTTCAAAATTTCCGTGACCAGGATTCGAACCTGGGTTATTGCGGCCACAACGCAATGTCCTAACCACTAGACGATCACGGCCACGCACGCGCCCACGGAGGCAGCTGGCTGGAGTGCAAGTGGCGATACACAGCAAAGCCTAGGCCAAGGTGGACGCCACAGCAGTGTCAGACACGGTCTCCATCACGTGTATACGAGTAAATGAACGTGCCTGCGCTGTCAGGACACTAACTAGAGTGGTTAGCTACATTCACCTCCCTGGCAGTGTCTTGCAGTCCTCCAAGCCTCTTGACTATGGGTATGTGGCTCGATAACAAGTGAATAGACGCCGCATCTCTCTCGCCGTCAGGTGTAGCCGCGAATCATACTTAACGCAGCTTTGTGCACGCGTCAGCGTAGCGTCAGTCGAGCAAAGTCGGGACAAGTCGCATAAGAGGAGCAACAAAAACTCACGTTTCCGGTACCGGGAATCGAACCCGGGCCTCCTGGGTGAGAGCCAGGTATCCTAGCCACTAGACTACACCGGATTACGACGCCAGTGCTCTTCCTGCGAACGCAGCAACCAGCCACGATTAACTGACGACAACTGTAAGAAATACACTCTTTCACGTTATAGAACGGCATCCTCTGGACGCATTTCATGGAGACGAACGCCAGCAGTGACGAGAGCAAAAGGCGCCTACAAATCCTGTCGTTGCTCCACGTACTGTTCTACGACAATTCACGAAGCAGACGCTCACGCCTTGTTGTGCTGTTTCCTTTGCGGGCAATGGGTGCAGCTGTCTTCGACGCAGGAAACATTACACGTTTAGCAGCTGTGGGGTTGGAACCCACGCCTCCGAAGTGACTGGTGCCTAAAACCAGCGCCTTAGACCGCTCGGCCACTCTACCTACACAACACGCGCGACACAGGAGCTGCGTCCTAGCCCACGACAACACACAGCAACGGCACAAAAATGAGACGTCAAAATTGGCAACGGTGGGATTCGAACCCACGCCTCCGAAGAGACTGGTGCCTAAAACCAGCGCCTTAGACCGCTCGGCCACGTTACCGTTATAGCGCCGACGACAATACGTTTCCTTTGTACTACAAAGATCACTTCGAAATGGAAATATCTCGGCAATCGCTGTAACATGTATTTCCTCTGCTCTCCCATTGGAAGCGTCTCTTTAGGCCATCCACAACAAGAAAATGCCGTGCCCGCCGTGTGGTAGCGGCGCCACTTGTCTGAAGCTGTCGTAGTTAAGGCGACAGCATCAAGAGACGTTTTCGTGCCGTGACCAGGTTTCGAACGCACGCGTCCGAAGAGACTGGTGCCTAAAACAAGCGCCTTAGATCGCTCGGCCACGCTACCTGCGCTACCTTCGGCCCCAGTGTTCCTAGCATTTGTAGAAACGGTGCACGCCACAGCTTCCTGCTCCGCTGTTCATCCAATCCGTCGCACCTCAAACAACTGCCCTTTTCGACTACAGAGAGCACCGGACGTCTGCGCCTCACGGCCGCCGGCATTACGTGTTGGCGATGAAGTGGTAGTACAAACTGCGGACTGCGGAACACGAGTGAAAAATCAAGAAAGCACTGTGATTTCGAGTACTCGTGCACTATCGTCACTGCAACGGTAGCAAGGCAAAACTTTCAAAATTTCCGTGACCAGGATTCGAACCTGGGTTATTGCGGCCACAACGCAATGTCCTAACCACTAGACGATCACGGCCACGCACGCGCCCACGGAGGCAGCTGGCTGGAGTGCAAGTGGCGATACACAGCAAAGCCTAGGCCAAGGTGGACGCCACAGCAGTGTCAGACACGGTCTCCATCACGTGTATACGAGTAAATGAACGTGCCTGCGCTGTCAGGACACTAACTAGAGTGGTTAGCTACATTCACCTCCCTGGCAGTGTCTTGCAGTCCTCCAAGCCTCTTGACTATGGGTATGTGGCTCGATAACAAGTGAATAGACGCCGCATCTCTCTCGCCGTCAGGTGTAGCCGCGAATCATACTTAACGCAGCTTTGTGCACGCGTCAGCGTAGCGTCAGTCGAGCAAAGTCGGGACAAGTCGCATAAGAGGAGCAACAAAAACTCACGTTTCCGGTACCGGGAATCGAACCCGGGCCTCCTGGGTGAGAGCCAGGTATCCTAGCCACTAGACTACACCGGATTACGACGCCAGTGCTCTTCCTGCGAACGCAGCAACCAGCCACGATTAACTGACGACAACTGTAAGAAATACACTCTTTCACGTTATAGAACGGCATCCTCTGGACGCATTTCATGGAGACGAACGCCAGCAGTGACGAGAGCAAAAGGCGCCTACAAATCCTGTCGTTGCTCCACGTACTGTTCTACGACAATTCACGAAGCAGACGCTCACGCCTTGTTGTGCTGTTTCCTTTGCGGGCAATGGGTGCAGCTGTCTTCGACGCAGGAAACATTACACGTTTAGCAGCTGTGGGGTTGGAACCCACGCCTCCGAAGTGACTGGTGCCTAAAACCAGCGCCTTAGACCGCTCGGCCACTCTACCTACACAACACGCGCGACACAGGAGCTGCGTCCTAGCCCACGACAACACACAGCAACGGCACAAAAATGAGACGTCAAAATTGGCAACGGTGGGATTCGAACCCACGCCTCCGAAGAGACTGGTGCCTAAAACCAGCGCCTTAGACCGCTCGGCCACGTTACCGTTATAGCGCCGACGACAATACGTTTCCTTTGTACTACAAAGATCACTTCGAAATGGAAATATCTCGGCAATCGCTGTAACATGTATTTCCTCTGCTCTCCCATTGGAAGCGTCTCTTTAGGCCATCCACAACAAGAAAATGCCGTGCCCGCCGTGTGGTAGCGGCGCCACTTGTCTGAAGCTGTCGTAGTTAAGGCGACAGCATCAAGAGACGTTTTCGTGCCGTGACCAGGTTTCGAACGCACGCGTCCGAAGAGACTGGTGCCTAAAACAAGCGCCTTAGATCGCTCGGCCACGCTACCTGCGCTACCTTCGGCCCCAGTGTTCCTAGCATTTGTAGAAACGGTGCACGCCACAGCTTCCTGCTCCGCTGTTCATCCAATCCGTCGCACCTCAAACAACTGCCCTTTTCGACTACAGAGAGCACCGGACGTCTGCGCCTCACGGCCGCCGGCATTACGTGTTGGCGATGAAGTGGTAGTACAAACTGCGGACTGCGGAACACGAGTGAAAAATCAAGAAAGCACTGTGATTTCGAGTACTCGTGCACTATCGTCACTGCAACGGTAGCAAGGCAAAACTTTCAAAATTTCCGTGACCAGGATTCGAACCTGGGTTATTGCGGCCACAACGCAATGTCCTAACCACTAGACGATCACGGCCACGCACGCGCCCACGGAGGCAGCTGGCTGGAGTGCAAGTGGCGATACACAGCAAAGCCTAGGCCAAGGTGGACGCCACAGCAGTGTCAGACACGGTCTCCATCACGTGTATACGAGTAAATGAACGTGCCTGCGCTGTCAGGACACTAACTAGAGTGGTTAGCTACATTCACCTCCCTGGCAGTGTCTTGCAGTCCTCCAAGCCTCTTGACTATGGGTATGTGGCTCGATAACAAGTGAATAGACGCCGCATCTCTCTCGCCGTCAGGTGTAGCCGCGAATCATACTTAACGCAGCTTTGTGCACGCGTCAGCGTAGCGTCAGTCGAGCAAAGTCGGGACAAGTCGCATAAGAGGAGCAACAAAAACTCACGTTTCCGGTACCGGGAATCGAACCCGGGCCTCCTGGGTGAGAGCCAGGTATCCTAGCCACTAGACTACACCGGATTACGACGCCAGTGCTCTTCCTGCGAACGCAGCAACCAGCCACGATTAACTGACGACAACTGTAAGAAATACACTCTTTCACGTTATAGAACGGCATCCTCTGGACGCATTTCATGGAGACGAACGCCAGCAGTGACGAGAGCAAAAGGCGCCTACAAATCCTGTCGTTGCTCCACGTACTGTTCTACGACAATTCACGAAGCAGACGCTCACGCCTTGTTGTGCTGTTTCCTTTGCGGGCAATGGGTGCAGCTGTCTTCGACGCAGGAAACATTACACGTTTAGCAGCTGTGGGGTTGGAACCCACGCCTCCGAAGTGACTGGTGCCTAAAACCAGCGCCTTAGACCGCTCGGCCACTCTACCTACACAACACGCGCGACACAGGAGCTGCGTCCTAGCCCACGACAACACACAGCAACGGCACAAAAATGAGACGTCAAAATTGGCAACGGTGGGATTCGAACCCACGCCTCCGAAGAGACTGGTGCCTAAAACCAGCGCCTTAGACCGCTCGGCCACGTTACCGTTATAGCGCCGACGACAATACGTTTCCTTTGTACTACAAAGATCACTTCGAAATGGAAATATCTCGGCAATCGCTGTAACATGTATTTCCTCTGCTCTCCCATTGGAAGCGTCTCTTTAGGCCATCCACAACAAGAAAATGCCGTGCCCGCCGTGTGGTAGCGGCGCCACTTGTCTGAAGCTGTCGTAGTTAAGGCGACAGCATCAAGAGACGTTTTCGTGCCGTGACCAGGTTTCGAACGCACGCGTCCGAAGAGACTGGTGCCTAAAACAAGCGCCTTAGATCGCTCGGCCACGCTACCTGCGCTACCTTCGGCCCCAGTGTTCCTAGCATTTGTAGAAACGGTGCACGCCACAGCTTCCTGCTCCGCTGTTCATCCAATCCGTCGCACCTCAAACAACTGCCCTTTTCGACTACAGAGAGCAGCGGACGTCTGCGCCTCACGGCCGCCGGCATTACGTGTTGGCGATGAAGTGGTAGTACAAACTGCGGACTGCGGAACACGAGTGAAAAATCAAGAAAGCACTGTGATTTCGAGTACTCGTGCACTATCGTCACTGCAACGGTAGCAAGGCAAAACTTTCAAAATTTCCGTGACCAGGATTCGAACCTGGGTTATTGCGGCCACAACGCAATGTCCTAACCACTAGACGATCACGGCCACGCACGCGCCCACGGAGGCAGCTGGCTGGAGTGCAAGTGGCGATACACAGCAAAGCCTAGGCCAAGGTGGACGCCACAGCAGTGTCAGACACGGTCTCCATCACGTGTATACGAGTAAATGAACGTGCCTGCGCTGTCAGGACACTAACTAGAGTGGTTAGCTACATTCACCTCCCTGGCAGTGTCTTGCAGTCCTCCAAGCCTCTTGACTATGGGTATGTGGCTCGATAACAAGTGAATAGACGCCGCATCTCTCTCGCCGTCAGGTGTAGCCGCGAATCATACTTAACGCAGCTTTGTGCACGCGTCAGCGTAGCGTCAGTCGAGCAAAGTCGGGACAAGTCGCATAAGAGGAGCAACAAAAACTCACGTTTCCGGTACCGGGAATCGAACCCGGGCCTCCTGGGTGAGAGCCAGGTATCCTAGCCACTAGACTACACCGGATTACGACGCCAGTGCTCTTCCTGCGAACGCAGCAACCAGCCACGATTAACTGACGACAACTGTAAGAAATACACTCTTTCACGTTATAGAACGGCATCCTCTGGACGCATTTCATGGAGACGAACGCCAGCAGTGACGAGAGCAAAAGGCGCCTACAAATCCTGTCGTTGCTCCACGTACTGTTCTACGACAATTCACGAAGCAGACGCTCACGCCTTGTTGTGCTGTTTCCTTTGCGGGCAATGGGTGCAGCTGTCTTCGACGCAGGAAACATTACACGTTTAGCAGCTGTGGGGTTGGAACCCACGCCTCCGAAGTGACTGGTGCCTAAAACCAGCGCCTTAGACCGCTCGGCCACTCTACCTACACAACACGCGCGACACAGGAGCTGCGTCCTAGCCCACGACAACACACAGCAACGGCACAAAAATGAGACGTCAAAATTGGCAACGGTGGGATTCGAACCCACGCCTCCGAAGAGACTGGTGCCTAAAACCAGCGCCTTAGACCGCTCGGCCACGTTACCGTTATAGCGCCGACGACAATACGTTTCCTTTGTACTACAAAGATCACTTCGAAATGGAAATATCTCGGCAATCGCTGTAACATGTATTTCCTCTGCTCTCCCATTGGAAGCGTCTCTTTAGGCCATCCACAACAAGAAAATGCCGTGCCCGCCGTGTGGTAGCGGCGCCACTTGTCTGAAGCTGTCGTAGTTAAGGCGACAGCATCAAGAGACGTTTTCGTGCCGTGACCAGGTTTCGAACGCACGCGTCCGAAGAGACTGGTGCCTAAAACAAGCGCCTTAGATCGCTCGGCCACGCTACCTGCGCTACCTTCGGCCCCAGTGTTCCTAGCATTTGTAGAAACGGTGCACGCCACAGCTTCCTGCTCCGCTGTTCATCCAATCCGTCGCACCTCAAACAACTGCCCTTTTCGACTACAGAGAGCAGCGGACGTCTGCGCCTCACGGCCGCCGGCATTACGTGTTGGCGATGAAGTGGTAGTACAAACTGCGGACTGCGGAACACGAGTGAAAAATCAAGAAAGCACTGTGATTTCGAGTACTCGTGCACTATCGTCACTGCAACGGTAGCAAGGCAAAACTTTCAAAATTTCCGTGACCAGGATTCGAACCTGGGTTATTGCGGCCACAACGCAATGTCCTAACCACTAGACGATCACGGCCACGCACGCGCCCACGGAGGCAGCTGGCTGGAGTGCAAGTGGCGATACACAGCAAAGCCTAGGCCAAGGTGGACGCCACAGCAGTGTCAGACACGGTCTCCATCACGTGTATACGAGTAAATGAACGTGCCTGCGCTGTCAGGACACTAACTAGAGTGGTTAGCTACATTCACCTCCCTGGCAGTGTCTTGCAGTCCTCCAAGCCTCTTGACTATGGGTATGTGGCTCGATAACAAGTGAATAGACGCCGCATCTCTCTCGCCGTCAGGTGTAGCCGCGAATCATACTTAACGCAGCTTTGTGCACGCGTCAGCGTAGCGTCAGTCGAGCAAAGTCGGGACAAGTCGCATAAGAGGAGCAACAAAAACTCACGTTTCCGGTACCGGGAATCGAACCCGGGCCTCCTGGGTGAGAGCCAGGTATCCTAGCCACTAGACTACACCGGATTACGACGCCAGTGCTCTTCCTGCGAACGCAGCAACCAGCCACGATTAACTGACGACAACTGTAAGAAATACACTCTTTCACGTTATAGAACGGCATCCTCTGGACGCATTTCATGGAGACGAACGCCAGCAGTGACGAGAGCAAAAGGCGCCTACAAATCCTGTCGTTGCTCCACGTACTGTTCTACGACAATTCACGAAGCAGACGCTCACGCCTTGTTGTGCTGTTTCCTTTGCGGGCAATGGGTGCAGCTGTCTTCGACGCAGGAAACATTACACGTTTAGCAGCTGTGGGGTTGGAACCCACGCCTCCGAAGTGACTGGTGCCTAAAACCAGCGCCTTAGACCGCTCGGCCACTCTACCTACACAACACGCGCGACACAGGAGCTGCGTCCTAGCCCACGACAACACACAGCAACGGCACAAAAATGAGACGTCAAAATTGGCAACGGTGGGATTCGAACCCACGCCTCCGAAGAGACTGGTGCCTAAAACCAGCGCCTTAGACCGCTCGGCCACGTTACCGTTATAGCGCCGACGACAATACGTTTCCTTTGTACTACAAAGATCACTTCGAAATGGAAATATCTCGGCAATCGCTGTAACATGTATTTCCTCTGCTCTCCCATTGGAAGCGTCTCTTTAGGCCATCCACAACAAGAAAATGCCGTGCCCGCCGTGTGGTAGCGGCGCCACTTGTCTGAAGCTGTCGTAGTTAAGGCGACAGCATCAAGAGACGTTTTCGTGCCGTGACCAGGTTTCGAACGCACGCGTCCGAAGAGACTGGTGCCTAAAACAAGCGCCTTAGATCGCTCGGCCACGCTACCTGCGCTACCTTCGGCCCCAGTGTTCCTAGCATTTGTAGAAACGGTGCACGCCACAGCTTCCTGCTCCGCTGTTCATCCAATCCGTCGCACCTCAAACAACTGCCCTTTTCGACTACAGAGAGCAGCGGACGTCTGCGCCTCACGGCCGCCGGCATTACGTGTTGGCGATGAAGTGGTAGTACAAACTGCGGACTGCGGAACACGAGTGAAAAATCAAGAAAGCACTGTGATTTCGAGTACTCGTGCACTATCGTCACTGCAACGGTAGCAAGGCAAAACTTTCAAAATTTCCGTGACCAGGATTCGAACCTGGGTTATTGCGGCCACAACGCAATGTCCTAACCACTAGACGATCACGGCCACGCACGCGCCCACGGAGGCAGCTGGCTGGAGTGCAAGTGGCGATACACAGCAAAGCCTAGGCCAAGGTGGACGCCACAGCAGTGTCAGACACGGTCTCCATCACGTGTATACGAGTAAATGAACGTGCCTGCGCTGTCAGGACACTAACTAGAGTGGTTAGCTACATTCACCTCCCTGGCAGTGTCTTGCAGTCCTCCAAGCCTCTTGACTATGGGTATGTGGCTCGATAACAAGTGAATAGACGCCGCATCTCTCTCGCCGTCAGGTGTAGCCGCGAATCATACTTAACGCAGCTTTGTGCACGCGTCAGCGTAGCGTCAGTCGAGCAAAGTCGGGACAAGTCGCATAAGAGGAGCAACAAAAACTCACGTTTCCGGTACCGGGAATCGAACCCGGGCCTCCTGGGTGAGAGCCAGGTATCCTAGCCACTAGACTACACCGGATTACGACGCCAGTGCTCTTCCTGCGAACGCAGCAACCAGCCACGATTAACTGACGACAACTGTAAGAAATACACTCTTTCACGTTATAGAACGGCATCCTCTGGACGCATTTCATGGAGACGAACGCCAGCAGTGACGAGAGCAAAAGGCGCCTACAAATCCTGTCGTTGCTCCACGTACTGTTCTACGACAATTCACGAAGCAGACGCTCACGCCTTGTTGTGCTGTTTCCTTTGCGGGCAATGGGTGCAGCTGTCTTCGACGCAGGAAACATTACACGTTTAGCAGCTGTGGGGTTGGAACCCACGCCTCCGAAGTGACTGGTGCCTAAAACCAGCGCCTTAGACCGCTCGGCCACTCTACCTACACAACACGCGCGACACAGGAGCTGCGTCCTAGCCCACGACAACACACAGCAACGGCACAAAAATGAGACGTCAAAATTGGCAACGGTGGGATTCGAACCCACGCCTCCGAAGAGACTGGTGCCTAAAACCAGCGCCTTAGACCGCTCGGCCACGTTACCGTTATAGCGCCGACGACAATACGTTTCCTTTGTACTACAAAGATCACTTCGAAATGGAAATATCTCGGCAATCGCTGTAACATGTATTTCCTCTGCTCTCCCATTGGAAGCGTCTCTTTAGGCCATCCACAACAAGAAAATGCCGTGCCCGCCGTGTGGTAGCGGCGCCACTTGTCTGAAGCTGTCGTAGTTAAGGCGACAGCATCAAGAGACGTTTTCGTGCCGTGACCAGGTTTCGAACGCACGCGTCCGAAGAGACTGGTGCCTAAAACAAGCGCCTTAGATCGCTCGGCCACGCTACCTGCGCTACCTTCGGCCCCAGTGTTCCTAGCATTTGTAGAAACGGTGCACGCCACAGCTTCCTGCTCCGCTGTTCATCCAATCCGTCGCACCTCAAACAACTGCCCTTTTCGACTACAGAGAGCAGCGGACGTCTGCGCCTCACGGCCGCCGGCATTACGTGTTGGCGATGAAGTGGTAGTACAAACTGCGGACTGCGGAACACGAGTGAAAAATCAAGAAAGCACTGTGATTTCGAGTACTCGTGCACTATCGTCACTGCAACGGTAGCAAGGCAAAACTTTCAAAATTGCCGTGACCAGGATTCGAACCTGGGTTATTGCGGCCACAACGCAATGTCCTAACCACTAGACGATCACGGCCACGCACTCGCCCACGGAGGCAGCTGGCTGGAGTGCAAGTGGCGATACACAGCAAAGCCTAGGCCAAGGTGGACGCCACAGCAGTGTCAGACACGGTCTCCATCACGTGTATACGAGTAAATGAACGTGCCTGCGCTGTCAGGACACTAACTAGAGTGGTTAGCTACATTCACCTCCCTGGCAGTGTCTTGCAGTCCTCCAAGCCTCTTGACTATGGGTATGTGGCTCGATAACAAGTGAATAGACGCCGCATCTCTCTCGCCGTCAGGTGTAGCCGCGAATCATACTTAACGCAGCTTTGTGCACGCGTCAGCGTAGCGTCAGTCGAGCAAAGTCGGGACAAGTCGCATAAGAGGAGCAACAAAAACTCACGTTTCCGGTACCGGGAATCGAACCCGGGCCTCCTGGGTGAGAGCCAGGTATCCTAGCCACTAGACTACACCGGATTACGACGCCAGTGCTCTTCCTGCGAACGCAGCAACCAGCCACGATTAACTGACGACAACTGTAAGAAATACACTCTTTCACGTTATAGAACGGCATCCTCTGGACGCATTTCATGGAGACGAACGCCAGCAGTGACGAGAGCAAAAGGCGCCTACAAATCCTGTCGTTGCTCCACGTACTGTTCTACGACAATTCACGAAGCAGACGCTCACGCCTTGTTGTGCTGTTTCCTTTGCGGGCAATGGGTGCAGCTGTCTTCGACGCAGGAAACATTACACGTTTAGCAGCTGTGGGGTTGGAACCCACGCCTCCGAAGTGACTGGTGCCTAAAACCAGCGCCTTAGACCGCTCGGCCACTCTACCTACACAACACGCGCGACACAGGAGCTGCGTCCTAGCCCACGACAACACACAGCAACGGCACAAAAATGAGACGTCAAAATTGGCAACGGTGGGATTCGAACCCACGCCTCCGAAGAGACTGGTGCCTAAAACCAGCGCCTTAGACCGCTCGGCCACGTTACCGTTATAGCGCCGACGACAATACGTTTCCTTTGTACTACAAAGATCACTTCGAAATGGAAATATCTCGGCAATCGCTGTAACATGTATTTCCTCTGCTCTCCCATTGGAAGCGTCTCTTTAGGCCATCCACAACAAGAAAATGCCGTGCCCGCCGTGTGGTAGCGGCGCCACTTGTCTGAAGCTGTCGTAGTTAAGGCGACAGCATCAAGAGACGTTTTCGTGCCGTGACCAGGTTTCGAACGCACGCGTCCGAAGAGACTGGTGCCTAAAACAAGCGCCTTAGATCGCTCGGCCACGCTACCTGCGCTACCTTCGGCCCCAGTGTTCCTAGCATTTGTAGAAACGGTGCACGCCACAGCTTCCTGCTCCGCTGTTCATCCAATCCGTCGCACCTCAAACAACTGCCCTTTTCGACTACAGAGAGCAGCGGACGTCTGCGCCTCACGGCCGCCGGCATTATGTGTTGGCGATGAAGTGGTAGTACAAACTGCGGACTGCGGAACACGAGTGAAAAATCAAGAAAGCACTGTGATTTCGAGTACTCGTGCACTATCGTCACTGCAACGGTAGCAAGGCAAAACTTTCAAAATTGCCGTGACCAGGATTCGAACCTGGGTTATTGCGGCCACAACGCAATGTCCTAACCACTAGACGATCACGGCCACGCACTCGCCCACGGAGGCAGCTGGCTGGAGTGCAAGTGGCGATACACAGCAAAGCCTAGGCCAAGGTGGACGCCACAGCAGTGTCAGACACGGTCTCCATCACGTGTATACGAGTAAATGAACGTGCCTGCGCTGTCAGGACACTAACTAGAGTGGTTAGCTACATTCACCTCCCTGGCAGTGTCTTGCAGTCCTCCAAGCCTCTTGACTATGGGTATGTGGCTCGATAACAAGTGAATAGACGCCGCATCTCTCTCGCCGTCAGGTGTAGCCGCGAATCATACTTAACGCAGCTTTGTGCACGCGTCAGCGTAGCGTCAGTCGAGCAAAGTCGGGACAAGTCGCATAAGAGGAGCAACAAAAACTCACGTTTCCGGTACCGGGAATCGAACCCGGGCCTCCTGGGTGAGAGCCAGGTATCCTAGCCACTAGACTACACCGGATTACGACGCCAGTGCTCTTCCTGCGAACGCAGCAACCAGCCACGATTAACTGACGACAACTGTAAGAAATACACTCTTTCACGTTATAGAACGGCATCCTCTGGACGCATTTCATGGAGACGAACGCCAGCAGTGACGAGAGCAAAAGGCGCCTACAAATCCTGTCGTTGCTCCACGTACTGTTCTACGACAATTCACGAAGCAGACGCTCACGCCTTGTTGTGCTGTTTCCTTTGCGGGCAATGGGTGCAGCTGTCTTCGACGCAGGAAACATTACACGTTTAGCAGCTGTGGGGTTGGAACCCACGCCTCCGAAGTGACTGGTGCCTAAAACCAGCGCCTTAGACCGCTCGGCCACTCTACCTACACAACACGCGCGACACAGGAGCTGCGTCCTAGCCCACGACAACACACAGCAACGGCACAAAAATGAGACGTCAAAATTGGCAACGGTGGGATTCGAACCCACGCCTCCGAAGAGACTGGTGCCTAAAACCAGCGCCTTAGACCGCTCGGCCACGTTACCGTTATAGCGCCGACGACAATACGTTTCCTTTGTACTACAAAGATCACTTCGAAATGGAAATATCTCGGCAATCGCTGTAACATGTATTTCCTCTGCTCTCCCATTGGAAGCGTCTCTTTAGGCCATCCACAACAAGAAAATGCCGTGCCCGCCGTGTGGTAGCGGCGCCACTTGTCTGAAGCTGTCGTAGTTAAGGCGACAGCATCAAGAGACGTTTTCGTGCCGTGACCAGGTTTCGAACGCACGCGTCCGAAGAGACTGGTGCCTAAAACAAGCGCCTTAGATCGCTCGGCCACGCTACCTGCGCTACCTTCGGCCCCAGTGTTCCTAGCATTTGTAGAAACGGTGCACGCCACAGCTTCCTGCTCCGCTGTTCATCCAATCCGTCGCACCTCAAACAACTGCCCTTTTCGACTACAGAGAGCAGCGGACGTCTGCGCCTCACGGCCGCCGGCATTACGTGTTGGCGATGAAGTGGTAGTACAAACTGCGGACTGCGGAACACGAGTGAAAAATCAAGAAAGCACTGTGATTTCGAGTACTCGTGCACTATCGTCACTGCAACGGTAGCAAGGCAAAACTTTCAAAATTGCCGTGACCAGGATTCGAACCTGGGTTATTGCGGCCACAACGCAATGTCCTAACCACTAGACGATCACGGCCACGCACTCGCCCACGGAGGCAGCTGGCTGGAGTGCAAGTGGCGATACACAGCAAAGCCTAGGCCAAGGTGGACGCCACAGCAGTGTCAGACACGGTCTCCATCACGTGTATACGAGTAAATGAACGTGCCTGCGCTGTCAGGACACTAACTAGAGTGGTTAGCTACATTCACCTCCCTGGCAGTGTCTTGCAGTCCTCCAAGCCTCTTGACTATGGGTATGTGGCTCGATAACAAGTGAATAGACGCCGCATCTCTCTCGCCGTCAGGTGTAGCCGCGAATCATACTTAACGCAGCTTTGTGCACGCGTCAGCGTAGCGTCAGTCGAGCAAAGTCGGGACAAGTCGCATAAGAGGAGCAACAAAAACTCACGTTTCCGGTACCGGGAATCGAACCCGGGCCTCCTGGGTGAGAGCCAGGTATCCTAGCCACTAGACTACACCGGATTACGACGCCAGTGCTCTTCCTGCGAACGCAGCAACCAGCCACGATTAACTGACGACAACTGTAAGAAATACACTCTTTCACGTTATAGAACGGCATCCTCTGGACGCATTTCATGGAGACGAACGCCAGCAGTGACGAGAGCAAAAGGCGCCTACAAATCCTGTCGTTGCTCCACGTACTGTTCTACGACAATTCACGAAGCAGACGCTCACGCCTTGTTGTGCTGTTTCCTTTGCGGGCAATGGGTGCAGCTGTCTTCGACGCAGGAAACATTACACGTTTAGCAGCTGTGGGGTTGGAACCCACGCCTCCGAAGTGACTGGTGCCTAAAACCAGCGCCTTAGACCGCTCGGCCACTCTACCTACACAACACGCGCGACACAGGAGCTGCGTCCTAGCCCACGACAACACACAGCAACGGCACAAAAATGAGACGTCAAAATTGGCAACGGTGGGATTCGAACCCACGCCTCCGAAGAGACTGGTGCCTAAAACCAGCGCCTTAGACCGCTCGGCCACGTTACCGTTATAGCGCCGACGACAATACGTTTCCTTTGTACTACAAAGATCACTTCGAAATGGAAATATCTCGGCAATCGCTGTAACATGTATTTCCTCTGCTCTCCCATTGGAAGCGTCTCTTTAGGCCATCCACAACAAGAAAATGCCGTGCCCGCCGTGTGGTAGCGGCGCCACTTGTCTGAAGCTGTCGTAGTTAAGGCGACAGCATCATGAGACGTTTTCGTGCCGTGACCAGGTTTCGAACGCACGCGTCCGAAGAGACTGGTGCCTAAAACAAGCGCCTTAGATCGCTCGGCCACGCTACCTGCGCTACCTTCGGCCCCAGTGTTCCTAGCATTTGTAGAAACGGTGCACGCCACAGCTTCCTGCTCCGCTGTTCATCCAATCCGTCGCACCTCAAACAACTGCCCTTTTCGACTACAGAGAGCAGCGGACGTCTGCGCCTCACGGCCGCCGGCATTACGTGTTGGCGATGAAGTGGTAGTACAAACTGCGGACTGCGGAACACGAGTGAAAAATCAAGAAAGCACTGTGATTTCGAGTACTCGTGCACTATCGTCACTGCAACGGTAGCAAGGCAAAACTTTCAAAATTGCCGTGACCAGGATTCGAACCTGGGTTATTGCGGCCACAACGCAATGTCCTAACCACTAGACGATCACGGCCACGCACTCGCCCACGGAGGCAGCTGGCTGGAGTGCAAGTGGCGATACACAGCAAAGCCTAGGCCAAGGTGGACGCCACAGCAGTGTCAGACACGGTCTCCATCACGTGTATACGAGTAAATGAACGTGCCTGCGCTGTCAGGACACTAACTAGAGTGGTTAGCTACATTCACCTCCCTGGCAGTGTCTTGCAGTCCTCCAAGCCTCTTGACTATGGGTATGTGGCTCGATAACAAGTGAATAGACGCCGCATCTCTCTCGCCGTCAGGTGTAGCCGCGAATCATACTTAACGCAGCTTTGTGCACGCGTCAGCGTAGCGTCAGTCGAGCAAAGTCGGGACAAGTCGCATAAGAGGAGCAACAAAAACTCACGTTTCCGGTACCGGGAATCGAACCCGGGCCTCCTGGGTGAGAGCCAGGTATCCTAGCCACTAGACTACACCGGATTACGACGCCAGTGCTCTTCCTGCGAACGCAGCAACCAGCCACGATTAACTGACGACAACTGTAAGAAATACACTCTTTCACGTTATAGAACGGCATCCTCTGGACGCATTTCATGGAGACGAACGCCAGCAGTGACGAGAGCAAAAGGCGCCTACAAATCCTGTCGTTGCTCCACGTACTGTTCTACGACAATTCACGAAGCAGACGCTCACGCCTTGTTGTGCTGTTTCCTTTGCGGGCAATGGGTGCAGCTGTCTTCGACGCAGGAAACATTACACGTTTAGCAGCTGTGGGGTTGGAACCCACGCCTCCGAAGTGACTGGTGCCTAAAACCAGCGCCTTAGACCGCTCGGCCACTCTACCTACACAACACGCGCGACACAGGAGCTGCGTCCTAGCCCACGACAACACACAGCAACGGCACAAAAATGAGACGTCAAAATTGGCAACGGTGGGATTCGAACCCACGCCTCCGAAGAGACTGGTGCCTAAAACCAGCGCCTTAGACCGCTCGGCCACGTTACCGTTATAGCGCCGACGACAATACGTTTCCTTTGTACTACAAAGATCACTTCGAAATGGAAATATCTCGGCAATCGCTGTAACATGTATTTCCTCTGCTCTCCCATTGGAAGCGTCTCTTTAGGCCATCCACAACAAGAAAATGCCGTGCCCGCCGTGTGGTAGCGGCGCCACTTGTCTGAAGCTGTCGTAGTTAAGGCGACAGCATCAAGAGACGTTTTCGTGCCGTGACCAGGTTTCGAACGCACGCGTCCGAAGAGACTGGTGCCTAAAACAAGCGCCTTAGATCGCTCGGCCACGCTACCTGCGCTACCTTCGGCCCCAGTGTTCCTAGCATTTGTAGAAACGGTGCACGCCACAGCTTCCTGCTCCGCTGTTCATCCAATCCGTCGCACCTCAAACAACTGCCCTTTTCGACTACAGAGAGCAGCGGACGTCTGCGCCTCACGGCCGCCGGCATTACGTGTTGGCGATGAAGTGGTAGTACAAACTGCGGACTGCGGAACACGAGTGAAAAATCAAGAAAGCACTGTGATTTCGAGTACTCGTGCACTATCGTCACTGCAACGGTAGCAAGGCAAAACTTTCAAAATTGCCGTGACCAGGATTCGAACCTGGGTTATTGCGGCCACAACGCAATGTCCTAACCACTAGACGATCACGGCCACGCACTCGCCCACGGAGGCAGCTGGCTGGAGTGCAAGTGGCGATACACAGCAAAGCCTAGGCCAAGGTGGACGCCACAGCAGTGTCAGACACGGTCTCCATCACGTGTATACGAGTAAATGAACGTGCCTGCGCTGTCAGGACACTAACTAGAGTGGTTAGCTACATTCACCTCCCTGGCAGTGTCTTGCAGTCCTCCAAGCCTCTTGACTATGGGTATGTGGCTCGATAACAAGTGAATAGACGCCGCATCTCTCTCGCCGTCAGGTGTAGCCGCGAATCATACTTAACGCAGCTTTGTGCACGCGTCAGCGTAGCGTCAGTCGAGCAAAGTCGGGACAAGTCGCATAAGAGGAGCAACAAAAACTCACGTTTCCGGTACCGGGAATCGAACCCGGGCCTCCTGGGTGAGAGCCAGGTATCCTAGCCACTAGACTACACCGGATTACGACGCCAGTGCTCTTCCTGCGAACGCAGCAACCAGCCACGATTAACTGACGACAACTGTAAGAAATACACTCTTTCACGTTATAGAACGGCATCCTCTGGACGCATTTCATGGAGACGAACGCCAGCAGTGACGAGAGCAAAAGGCGCCTACAAATCCTGTCGTTGCTCCACGTACTGTTCTACGACAATTCACGAAGCAGACGCTCACGCCTTGTTGTGCTGTTTCCTTTGCGGGCAATGGGTGCAGCTGTCTTCGACGCAGGAAACATTACACGTTTAGCAGCTGTGGGGTTGGAACCCACGCCTCCGAAGTGACTGGTGCCTAAAACCAGCGCCTTAGACCGCTCGGCCACTCTACCTACACAACACGCGCGACACAGGAGCTGCGTCCTAGCCCACGACAACACACAGCAACGGCACAAAAATGAGACGTCAAAATTGGCAACGGTGGGATTCGAACCCACGCCTCCGAAGAGACTGGTGCCTAAAACCAGCGCCTTAGACCGCTCGGCCACGTTACCGTTATAGCGCCGACGACAATACGTTTCCTTTGTACTACAAAGATCACTTCGAAATGGAAATATCTCGGCAATCGCTGTAACATGTATTTCCTCTGCTCTCCCATTGGAAGCGTCTCTTTAGGCCATCCACAACAAGAAAATGCCGTGCCCGCCGTGTGGTAGCGGCGCCACTTGTCTGAAGCTGTCGTAGTTAAGGCGACAGCATCAAGAGACGTTTTCGTGCCGTGACCAGGTTTCGAACGCACGCGTCCGAAGAGACTGGTGCCTAAAACAAGCGCCTTAGATCGCTCGGCCACGCTACCTGCGCTACCTTCGGCCCCAGTGTTCCTAGCATTTGTAGAAACGGTGCACGCCACAGCTTCCTGCTCCGCTGTTCATCCAATCCGTCGCACCTCAAACAACTGCCCTTTTCGACTACAGAGAGCAGCGGACGTCTGCGCCTCACGGCCGCCGGCATTACGTGTTGGCGATGAAGTGGTAGTACAAACTGCGGACTGCGGAACACGAGTGAAAAATCAAGAAAGCACTGTGATTTCGAGTACTCGTGCACTATCGTCACTGCAACGGTAGCAAGGCAAAACTTTCAAAATTGCCGTGACCAGGATTCGAACCTGGGTTATTGCGGCCACAACGCAATGTCCTAACCACTAGACGATCACGGCCACGCACTCGCCCACGGAGGCAGCTGGCTGGAGTGCAAGTGGCGATACACAGCAAAGCCTAGGCCAAGGTGGACGCCACAGCAGTGTCAGACACGGTCTCCATCACGTGTATACGAGTAAATGAACGTGCCTGCGCTGTCAGGACACTAACTAGAGTGGTTAGCTACATTCACCTCCCTGGCAGTGTCTTGCAGTCCTCCAAGCCTCTTGACTATGGGTATGTGGCTCGATAACAAGTGAATAGACGCCGCATCTCTCTCGCCGTCAGGTGTAGCCGCGAATCATACTTAACGCAGCTTTGTGCACGCGTCAGCGTAGCGTCAGTCGAGCAAAGTCGGGACAAGTCGCATAAGAGGAGCAACAAAAACTCACGTTTCCGGTACCGGGAATCGAACCCGGGCCTCCTGGGTGAGAGCCAGGTATCCTAGCCACTAGACTACACCGGATTACGACGCCAGTGCTCTTCCTGCGAACGCAGCAACCAGCCACGATTAACTGACGACAACTGTAAGAAATACACTCTTTCACGTTATAGAACGGCATCCTCTGGACGCATTTCATGGAGACGAACGCCAGCAGTGACGAGAGCAAAAGGCGCCTACAAATCCTGTCGTTGCTCCACGTACTGTTCTACGACAATTCACGAAGCAGACGCTCACGCCTTGTTGTGCTGTTTCCTTTGCGGGCAATGGGTGCAGCTGTCTTCGACGCAGGAAACATTACACGTTTAGCAGCTGTGGGGTTGGAACCCACGCCTCCGAAGTGACTGGTGCCTAAAACCAGCGCCTTAGACCGCTCGGCCACTCTACCTACACAACACGCGCGACACAGGAGCTGCGTCCTAGCCCACGACAACACACAGCAACGGCACAAAAATGAGACGTCAAAATTGGCAACGGTGGGATTCGAACCCACGCCTCCGAAGAGACTGGTGCCTAAAACCAGCGCCTTAGACCGCTCGGCCACGTTACCGTTATAGCGCCGACGACAATACGTTTCCTTTGTACTACAAAGATCACTTCGAAATGGAAATATCTCGGCAATCGCTGTAACATGTATTTCCTCTGCTCTCCCATTGGAAGCGTCTCTTTAGGCCATCCACAACAAGAAAATGCCGTGCCCGCCGTGTGGTAGCGGCGCCACTTGTCTGAAGCTGTCGTAGTTAAGGCGACAGCATCAAGAGACGTTTTCGTGCCGTGACCAGGTTTCGAACGCACGCGTCCGAAGAGACTGGTGCCTAAAACAAGCGCCTTAGATCGCTCGGCCACGCTACCTGCGCTACCTTCGGCCCCAGTGTTCCTAGCATTTGTAGAAACGGTGCACGCCACAGCTTCCTGCTCCGCTGTTCATCCAATCCGTCGCACCTCAAACAACTGCCCTTTTCGACTACAGAGAGCAGCGGACGTCTGCGCCTCACGGCCGCCGGCATTACGTGTTGGCGATGAAGTGGTAGTACAAACTGCGGACTGCGGAACACGAGTGAAAAATCAAGAAAGCACTGTGATTTCGAGTACTCGTGCACTATCGTCACTGCAACGGTAGCAAGGCAAAACTTTCAAAATTGCCGTGACCAGGATTCGAACCTGGGTTATTGCGGCCACAACGCAATGTCCTAACCACTAGACGATCACGGCCACGCACTCGCCCACGGAGGCAGCTGGCTGGAGTGCAAGTGGCGATACACAGCAAAGCCTAGGCCAAGGTGGACGCCACAGCAGTGTCAGACACGGTCTCCATCACGTGTATACGAGTAAATGAACGTGCCTGCGCTGTCAGGACACTAACTAGAGTGGTTAGCTACATTCACCTCCCTGGCAGTGTCTTGCAGTCCTCCAAGCCTCTTGACTATGGGTATGTGGCTCGATAACAAGTGAATAGACGCCGCATCTCTCTCGCCGTCAGGTGTAGCCGCGAATCATACTTAACGCAGCTTTGTGCACGCGTCAGCGTAGCGTCAGTCGAGCAAAGTCGGGACAAGTCGCATAAGAGGAGCAACAAAAACTCACGTTTCCGGTACCGGGAATCGAACCCGGGCCTCCTGGGTGAGAGCCAGGTATCCTAGCCACTAGACTACACCGGATTACGACGCCAGTGCTCTTCCTGCGAACGCAGCAACCAGCCACGATTAACTGACGACAACTGTAAGAAATACACTCTTTCACGTTATAGAACGGCATCCTCTGGACGCATTTCATGGAGACGAACGCCAGCAGTGACGAGAGCAAAAGGCGCCTACAAATCCTGTCGTTGCTCCACGTACTGTTCTACGACAATTCACGAAGCAGACGCTCACGCCTTGTTGTGCTGTTTCCTTTGCGGGCAATGGGTGCAGCTGTCTTCGACGCAGGAAACATTACACGTTTAGCAGCTGTGGGGTTGGAACCCACGCCTCCGAAGTGACTGGTGCCTAAAACCAGCGCCTTAGACCGCTCGGCCACTCTACCTACACAACACGCGCGACACAGGAGCTGCGTCCTAGCCCACGACAACACACAGCAACGGCACAAAAATGAGACGTCAAAATTGGCAACGGTGGGATTCGAACCCACGCCTCCGAAGAGACTGGTGCCTAAAACCAGCGCCTTAGACCGCTCGGCCACGTTACCGTTATAGCGCCGACGACAATACGTTTCCTTTGTACTACAAAGATCACTTCGAAATGGAAATATCTCGGCAATCGCTGTAACATGTATTTCCTCTGCTCTCCCATTGGAAGCGTCTCTTTAGGCCATCCACAACAAGAAAATGCCGTGCCCGCCGTGTGGTAGCGGCGCCACTTGTCTGAAGCTGTCGTAGTTAAGGCGACAGCATCAAGAGACGTTTTCGTGCCGTGACCAGGTTTCGAACGCACGCGTCCGAAGAGACTGGTGCCTAAAACAAGCGCCTTAGATCGCTCGGCCACGCTACCTGCGCTACCTTCGGCCCCAGTGTTCCTAGCATTTGTAGAAACGGTGCACGCCACAGCTTCCTGCTCCGCTGTTCATCCAATCCGTCGCACCTCAAACAACTGCCCTTTTCGACTACAGAGAGCAGCGGACGTCTGCGCCTCACGGCCGCCGGCATTACGTGTTGGCGATGAAGTGGTAGTACAAACTGCGGACTGCGGAACACGAGTGAAAAATCAAGAAAGCACTGTGATTTCGAGTACTCGTGCACTATCGTCACTGCAACGGTAGCAAGGCAAAACTTTCAAAATTGCCGTGACCAGGATTCGAACCTGGGTTATTGCGGCCACAACGCAATGTCCTAACCACTAGACGATCACGGCCACGCACTCGCCCACGGAGGCAGCTGGCTGGAGTGCAAGTGGCGATACACAGCAAAGCCTAGGCCAAGGTGGACGCCACAGCAGTGTCAGACACGGTCTCCATCACGTGTATACGAGTAAATGAACGTGCCTGCGCTGTCAGGACACTAACTAGAGTGGTTAGCTACATTCACCTCCCTGGCAGTGTCTTGCAGTCCTCCAAGCCTCTTGACTATGGGTATGTGGCTCGATAACAAGTGAATAGACGCCGCATCTCTCTCGCCGTCAGGTGTAGCCGCGAATCATACTTAACGCAGCTTTGTGCACGCGTCAGCGTAGCGTCAGTCGAGCAAAGTCGGGACAAGTCGCATAAGAGGAGCAACAAAATCTCACGTTTCCGGTACCGGGAATCGAACCCGGGCCTCCTGGGTGAGAGCCAGGTATCCTAGCCACTAGACTACACCGGATTACGACGCCAGTGCTCTTCCTGCGAACGCAGCAACCAGCCACGATTAACTGACGACAACTGTAAGAAATACACTCTTTCACGTTATAGAACGGCATCCTCTGGACGCATTTCATGGAGACGAACGCCAGCAGTGACGAGAGCAAAAGGCGCCTACAAATCCTGTCGTTGCTCCACGTACTGTTCTACGACAATTCACGAAGCAGACGCTCACGCCTTGTTGTGCTGTTTCCTTTGCGGGCAATGGGTGCAGCTGTCTTCGACGCAGGAAACATTACACGTTTAGCAGCTGTGGGGTTGGAACCCACGCCTCCGAAGTGACTGGTGCCTAAAACCAGCGCCTTAGACCGCTCGGCCACTCTACCTACACAACACGCGCGACACAGGAGCTGCGTCCTAGCCCACGACAACACACAGCAACGGCACAAAAATGAGACGTCAAAATTGGCAACGGTGGGATTCGAACCCACGCCTCCGAAGAGACTGGTGCCTAAAACCAGCGCCTTAGACCGCTCGGCCACGTTACCGTTATAGCGCCGACGACAATACGTTTCCTTTGTACTACAAAGATCACTTCGAAATGGAAATATCTCGGCAATCGCTGTAACATGTATTTCCTCTGCTCTCCCATTGGAAGCGTCTCTTTAGGCCATCCACAACAAGAAAATGCCGTGCCCGCCGTGTGGTAGCGGCGCCACTTGTCTGAAGCTGTCGTAGTTAAGGCGACAGCATCAAGAGACGTTTTCGTGCCGTGACCAGGTTTCGAACGCACGCGTCCGAAGAGACTGGTGCCTAAAACAAGCGCCTTAGATCGCTCGGCCACGCTACCTGCGCTACCTTCGGCCCCAGTGTTCCTAGCATTTGTAGAAACGGTGCACGCCACAGCTTCCTGCTCCGCTGTTCATCCAATCCGTCGCACCTCAAACAACTGCCCTTTTCGACTACAGAGAGCAGCGGACGTCTGCGCCTCACGGCCGCCGGCATTACGTGTTGGCGATGAAGTGGTAGTACAAACTGCGGACTGCGGAACACGAGTGAAAAATCAAGAAAGCACTGTGATTTCGAGTACTCGTGCACTATCGTCACTGCAACGGTAGCAAGGCAAAACTTTCAAAATTGCCGTGACCAGGATTCGAACCTGGGTTATTGCGGCCACAACGCAATGTCCTAACCACTAGACGATCACGGCCACGCACTCGCCCACGGAGGCAGCTGGCTGGAGTGCAAGTGGCGATACACAGCAAAGCCTAGGCCAAGGTGGACGCCACAGCAGTGTCAGACACGGTCTCCATCACGTGTATACGAGTAAATGAACGTGCCTGCGCTGTCAGGACACTAACTAGAGTGGTTAGCTACATTCACCTCCCTGGCAGTGTCTTGCAGTCCTCCAAGCCTCTTGACTATGGGTATGTGGCTCGATAACAAGTGAATAGACGCCGCATCTCTCTCGCCGTCAGGTGTAGCCGCGAATCATACTTAACGCAGCTTTGTGCACGCGTCAGCGTAGCGTCAGTCGAGCAAAGTCGGGACAAGTCGCATAAGAGGAGCAACAAAAACTCACGTTTCCGGTACCGGGAATCGAACCCGGGCCTCCTGGGTGAGAGCCAGGTATCCTAGCCACTAGACTACACCGGATTACGACGCCAGTGCTCTTCCTGCGAACGCAGCAACCAGCCACGATTAACTGACGACAACTGTAAGAAATACACTCTTTCACGTTATAGAACGGCATCCTCTGGACGCATTTCATGGAGACGAACGCCAGCAGTGACGAGAGCAAAAGGCGCCTACAAATCCTGTCGTTGCTCCACGTACTGTTCTACGACAATTCACGAAGCAGACGCTCACGCCTTGTTGTGCTGTTTCCTTTGCGGGCAATGGGTGCAGCTGTCTTCGACGCAGGAAACATTACACGTTTAGCAGCTGTGGGGTTGGAACCCACGCCTCCGAAGTGACTGGTGCCTAAAACCAGCGCCTTAGACCGCTCGGCCACTCTACCTACACAACACGCGCGACACAGGAGCTGCGTCCTAGCCCACGACAACACACAGCAACGGCACAAAAATGAGACGTCAAAATTGGCAACGGTGGGATTCGAACCCACGCCTCCGAAGAGACTGGTGCCTAAAACCAGCGCCTTAGACCGCTCGGCCACGTTACCGTTATAGCGCCGACGACAATACGTTTCCTTTGTACTACAAAGATCACTTCGAAATGGAAATATCTCGGCAATCGCTGTAACATGTATTTCCTCTGCTCTCCCATTGGAAGCGTCTCTTTAGGCCATCCACAACAAGAAAATGCCGTGCCCGCCGTGTGGTAGCGGCGCCACTTGTCTGAAGCTGTCGTAGTTAAGGCGACAGCATCAAGAGACGTTTTCGTGCCGTGACCAGGTTTCGAACGCACGCGTCCGAAGAGACTGGTGCCTAAAACAAGCGCCTTAGATCGCTCGGCCACGCTACCTGCGCTACCTTCGGCCCCAGTGTTCCTAGCATTTGTAGAAACGGTGCACGCCACAGCTTCCTGCTCCGCTGTTCATCCAATCCGTCGCACCTCAAACAACTGCCCTTTTCGACTACAGAGAGCAGCGGACGTCTGCGCCTCACGGCCGCCGGCATTACGTGTTGGCGATGAAGTGGTAGTACAAACTGCGGACTGCGGAACACGAGTGAAAAATCAAGAAAGCACTGTGATTTCGAGTACTCGTGCACTATCGTCACTGCAACGGTAGCAAGGCAAAACTTTCAAAACTGCCGTGACCAGGATTCGAACCTGGGTTATTGCGGCCACAACGCAATGTCCTAACCACTAGACGATCACGGCCACGCACTCGCCCACGGAGGCAGCTGGCTGGAGTGCAAGTGGCGATACACAGCAAAGCCTAGGCCAAGGTGGACGCCACAGCAGTGTCAGACACGGTCTCCATCACGTGTATACGAGTAAATGAACGTGCCTGCGCTGTCAGGACACTAACTAGAGTGGTTAGCTACATTCACCTCCCTGGCAGTGTCTTGCAGTCCTCCAAGCCTCTTGACTATGGGTATGTGGCTCGATAACAAGTGAATAGACGCCGCATCTCTCTCGCCGTCAGGTGTAGCCGCGAATCATACTTAACGCAGCTTTGTGCACGCGTCAGCGTAGCGTCAGTCGAGCAAAGTCGGGACAAGTCGCATAAGAGGAGCAACAAAAACTCACGTTTCCGGTACCGGGAATCGAACCCGGGCCTCCTGGGTGAGAGCCAGGTATCCTAGCCACTAGACTACACCGGATTACGACGCCAGTGCTCTTCCTGCGAACGCAGCAACCAGCCACGATTAACTGACGACAACTGTAAGAAATACACTCTTTCACGTTATAGAACGGCATCCTCTGGACGCATTTCATGGAGACGAACGCCAGCAGTGACGAGAGCAAAAGGCGCCTACAAATCCTGTCGTTGCTCCACGTACTGTTCTACGACAATTCACGAAGCAGACGCTCACGCCTTGTTGTGCTGTTTCCTTTGCGGGCAATGGGTGCAGCTGTCTTCGACGCAGGAAACATTACACGTTTAGCAGCTGTGGGGTTGGAACCCACGCCTCCGAAGTGACTGGTGCCTAAAACCAGCGCCTTAGACCGCTCGGCCACTCTACCTACACAACACGCGCGACACAGGAGCTGCGTCCTAGCCCACGACAACACACAGCAACGGCACAAAAATGAGACGTCAAAATTGGCAACGGTGGGATTCGAACCCACGCCTCCGAAGAGACTGGTGCCTAAAACCAGCGCCTTAGACCGCTCGGCCACGTTACCGTTATAGCGCCGACGACAATACGTTTCCTTTGTACTACAAAGATCACTTCGAAATGGAAATATCTCGGCAATCGCTGTAACATGTATTTCCTCTGCTCTCCCATTGGAAGCGTCTCTTTAGGCCATCCACAACAAGAAAATGCCGTGCCCGCCGTGTGGTAGCGGCGCCACTTGTCTGAAGCTGTCGTAGTTAAGGCGACAGCATCAAGAGACGTTTTCGTGCCGTGACCAGGTTTCGAACGCACGCGTCCGAAGAGACTGGTGCCTAAAACAAGCGCCTTAGATCGCTCGGCCACGCTACCTGCGCTACCTTCGGCCTAGTGTTCCTAGCATTTGTAGAAACGGTGCACGCCACAGCTTCCTGCTCCGCTGTTCATCCAATCCGTCGCACCTCAAACAACTGCCCTTTTCGACTACAGAGAGCAGCGGACGTCTGCGCCTCACGGCCGCCGGCATTACGTGTTGGCGATGAAGTGGTAGTACAAACTGCGGACTGCGGAACACGAGTGAAAAATCAAGAAAGCACTGTGATTTCGAGTACTCGTGCACTATCGTCACTGCAACGGTAGCAAGGCAAAACTTTCAAAATTGCCGTGACCAGGATTCGAACCTGGGTTATTGCGGCCACAACGCAATGTCCTAACCACTAGACGATCACGGCCACGCACTCGCCCACGGAGGCAGCTGGCTGGAGTGCAAGTGGCGATACACAGCAAAGCCTAGGCCAAGGTGGACGCCACAGCAGTGTCAGACACGGTCTCCATCACGTGTATACGAGTAAATGAACGTGCCTGCGCTGTCAGGACACTAACTAGAGTGGTTAGCTACATTCACCTCCCTGGCAGTGTCTTGCAGTCCTCCAAGCCTCTTGACTATGGGTATGTGGCTCGATAACAAGTGAATAGACGCCGCATCTCTCTCGCCGTCAGGTGTAGCCGCGAATCATACTTAACGCAGCTTTGTGCACGCGTCAGCGTAGCGTCAGTCGAGCAAAGTCGGGACAAGTCGCATAAGAGGAGCAACAAAAACTCACGTTTCCGGTACCGGGAATCGAACCCGGGCCTCCTGGGTGAGAGCCAGGTATCCTAGCCACTAGACTACACCGGATTACGACGCCAGTGCTCTTCCTGCGAACGCAGCAACCAGCCACGATTAACTGACGACAACTGTAAGAAATACACTCTTTCACGTTATAGAACGGCATCCTCTGGACGCATTTCATGGAGACGAACGCCAGCAGTGACGAGAGCAAAAGGCGCCTACAAATCCTGTCGTTGCTCCACGTACTGTTCTACGACAATTCACGAAGCAGACGCTCACGCCTTGTTGTGCTGTTTCCTTTGCGGGCAATGGGTGCAGCTGTCTTCGACGCAGGAAACATTACACGTTTAGCAGCTGTGGGGTTGGAACCCACGCCTCCGAAGTGACTGGTGCCTAAAACCAGCGCCTTAGACCGCTCGGCCACTCTACCTACACAACACGCGCGACACAGGAGCTGCGTCCTAGCCCACGACAACACACAGCAACGGCACAAAAATGAGACGTCAAAATTAGCAACGGTGGGATTCGAACCCACGCCTCCGAAGAGACTGGTGCCTAAAACCAGCGCCTTAGACCGCTCGGCCACGTTACCGTTATAGCGCCGACGACAATACGTTTCCTTTGTACTACAAAGATCACTTCGAAATGGAAATATCTCGGCAATCGCTGTAACATGTATTTCCTCTGCTCTCCCATTGGAAGCGTCTCTTTAGGCCATCCACAACAAGAAAATGCCGTGCCCGCCGTGTGGTAGCGGCGCCACTTGTCTGAAGCTGTCGTAGTTAAGGCGACAGCATCAAGAGACGTTTTCGTGCCGTGACCAGGTTTCGAACGCACGCGTCCGAAGAGACTGGTGCCTAAAACAAGCGCCTTAGATCGCTCGGCCACGCTACCTGCGCTACCTTCGGCCCCAGTGTTCCTAGCATTTGTAGAAACGGTGCACGCCACAGCTTCCTGCTCCGCTGTTCATCCAATCCGTCGCACCTCAAACAACTGCCCTTTTCGACTACAGAGAGCAGCGGACGTCTGCGCCTCACGGCCGCCGGCATTACGTGTTGGCGATGAAGTGGTAGTACAAACTGCGGACTGCGGAACACGAGTGAAAAATCAAGAAAGCACTGTGATTTCGAGTACTCGTGCACTATCGTCACTGCAACGGTAGCAAGGCAAAACTTTCAAAATTGCCGTGACCAGGATTCGAACCTGGGTTATTGCGGCCACAACGCAATGTCCTAACCACTAGACGATCACGGCCACGCACTCGCCCACGGAGGCAGCTGGCTGGAGTGCAAGTGGCGATACACAGCAAAGCCTAGGCCAAGGTGGACGCCACAGCAGTGTCAGACACGGTCTCCATCACGTGTATACGAGTAAATGAACGTGCCTGCGCTGTCAGGACACTAACTAGAGTGGTTAGCTACATTCACCTCCCTGGCAGTGTCTTGCAGTCCTCCAAGCCTCTTGACTATGGGTATGTGGCTCGATAACAAGTGAATAGACGCCGCATCTCTCTCGCCGTCAGGTGTAGCCGCGAATCATACTTAACGCAGCTTTGTGCACGCGTCAGCGTAGCGTCAGTCGAGCAAAGTCGGGACAAGTCGCATAAGAGGAGCAACAAAAACTCACGTTTCCGGTACCGGGAATCGAACCCGGGCCTCCTGGGTGAGAGCCAGGTATCCTAGCCACTAGACTACACCGGATTACGACGCCAGTGCTCTTCCTGCGAACGCAGCAACCAGCCACGATTAACTGACGACAACTGTAAGAAATACACTCTTTCACGTTATAGAACGGCATCCTCTGGACGCATTTCATGGAGACGAACGCCAGCAGTGACGAGAGCAAAAGGCGCCTACAAATCCTGTCGTTGCTCCACGTACTGTTCTACGACAATTCACGAAGCAGACGCTCACGCCTTGTTGTGCTGTTTCCTTTGCGGGCAATGGGTGCAGCTGTCTTCGACGCAGGAAACATTACACGTTTAGCAGCTGTGGGGTTGGAACCCACGCCTCCGAAGTGACTGGTGCCTAAAACCAGCGCCTTAGACCGCTCGGCCACTCTACCTACACAACACGCGCGACACAGGAGCTGCGTCCTAGCCCACGACAACACACAGCAACGGCACAAAAATGAGACGTCAAAATTGGCAACGGTGGGATTCGAACCCACGCCTCCGAAGAGACTGGTGCCTAAAACCAGCGCCTTAGACCGCTCGGCCACGTTACCGTTATAGCGCCGACGACAATACGTTTCCTTTGTACTACAAAGATCACTTCGAAATGGAAATATCTCGGCAATCGCTGTAACATGTATTTCCTCTGCTCTCCCATTGGAAGCGTCTCTTTAGGCCATCCACAACAAGAAAATGCCGTGCCCGCCGTGTGGTAGCGGCGCCACTTGTCTGAAGCTGTCGTAGTTAAGGCGACAGCATCAAGAGACGTTTTCGTGCCGTGACCAGGTTTCGAACGCACGCGTCCGAAGAGACTGGTGCCTAAAACAAGCGCCTTAGATCGCTCGGCCAAGCTACCTGCGCTACCTTCGGCCCCAGTGTTCCTAGCATTTGTAGAAACGGTGCACGCCACAGCTTCCTGCTCCGCTGTTCATCCAATCCGTCGCACCTCAAACAACTGCCCTTTTCGACTACAGAGAGCAGCGGACGTCTGCGCCTCACGGCCGCCGGCATTACGTGTTGGCGATGAAGTGGTAGTACAAACTGCGGACTGCGGAACACGAGTGAAAAATCAAGAAAGCACTGTGATTTCGAGTACTCGTGCACTATCGTCACTGCAACGGTAGCAAGGCAAAACTTTCAAAATTGCCGTGACCAGGATTCGAACCTGGGTTATTGCGGCCACAACGCAATGTCCTAACCACTAGACGATCACGGCCACGCACTCGCCCACGGAGGCAGCTGGCTGGAGTGCAAGTGGCGATACACAGCAAAGCCTAGGCCAAGGTGGACGCCACAGCAGTGTCAGACACGGTCTCCATCACGTGTATACGAGTAAATGAACGTGCCTGCGCTGTCAGGACACTAACTAGAGTGGTTAGCTACATTCACCTCCCTGGCAGTGTCTTGCAGTCCTCCAAGCCTCTTGACTATGGGTATGTGGCTCGATAACAAGTGAATAGACGCCGCATCTCTCTCGCCGTCAGGTGTAGCCGCGAATCATACTTAACGCAGCTTTGTGCACGCGTCAGCGTAGCGTCAGTCGAGCAAAGTCGGGACAAGTCGCATAAGAGGAGCAACAAAAACTCACGTTTCCGGTACCGGGAATCGAACCCGGGCCTCCTGGGTGAGAGCCAGGTATCCTAGCCACTAGACTACACCGGATTACGACGCCAGTGCTCTTCCTGCGAACGCAGCGACCAGCCACGATTAACTGACGACAACTGTAAGAAATACACTCTTTCACGTTATAGAACGGCATCCTCTGGACGCATTTCATGGAGACGAACGCCAGCAGTGACGAGAGCAAAAGGCGCCTACAAATCCTGTCGTTGCTCCACGTACTGTTCTACGACAATTCACGAAGCAGACGCTCACGCCTTGTTGTGCTGTTTCCTTTGCGGGCAATGGGTGCAGCTGTCTTCGACGCAGGAAACATTACACGTTTAGCAGCTGTGGGGTTGGAACCCACGCCTCCGAAGTGACTGGTGCCTAAAACCAGCGCCTTAGACCGCTCGGCCACTCTACCTACACAACACGCGCGACACAGGAGCTGCGTCCTAGCCCACGACAACACACAGCAACGGCACAAAAATGAGACGTCAAAATTGGCAACGGTGGGATTCGAACCCACGCCTCCGAAGAGACTGGTGCCTAAAACCAGCGCCTTAGACCGCTCGGCCACGTTACCGTTATAGCGCCGACGACAATACGTTTCCTTTGTACTACAAAGATCACTTCGAAATGGAAATATCTCGGCAATCGCTGTAACATGTATTTCCTCTGCTCTCCCATTGGAAGCGTCTCTTTAGGCCATCCACAACAAGAAAATGCCGTGCCCGCCGTGTGGTAGCGGCGCCACTTGTCTGAAGCTGTCGTAGTTAAGGCGACAGCATCAAGAGACGTTTTCGTGCCGTGACCAGGTTTCGAACGCACGCGTCCGAAGAGACTGGTGCCTAAAACAAGCGCCTTAGATCGCTCGGCCAAGCTACCTGCGCTACCTTCGGCCCCAGTGTTCCTAGCATTTGTAGAAACGGTGCACGCCACAGCTTCCTGCTCCGCTGTTCATCCAATCCGTCGCACCTCAAACAACTGCCCTTTTCGACTACAGAGAGCAGCGGACGTCTGCGCCTCACGGCCGCCGGCATTACGTGTTGGCGATGAAGTGGTAGTACAAACTGCGGACTGCGGAACACGAGTGAAAAATCAAGAAAGCACTGTGATTTCGAGTACTCGTGCACTATCGTCACTGCAACGGTAGCAAGGCAAAACTTTCAAAATTGCCGTGACCAGGATTCGAACCTGGGTTATTGCGGCCACAACGCAATGTCCTAACCACTAGACGATCACGGCCACGCACTCGCCCACGGAGGCAGCTGGCTGGAGTGCAAGTGGCGATACACAGCAAAGCCTAGGCCAAGGTGGACGCCACAGCAGTGTCAGACACGGTCTCCATCACGTGTATACGAGTAAATGAACGTGCCTGCGCTGTCAGGACACTAACTAGAGTGGTTAGCTACATTCACCTCCCTGGCAGTGTCTTGCAGTCCTCCAAGCCTCTTGACTATGGGTATGTGGCTCGATAACAAGTGAATAGACGCCGCATCTCTCTCGCCGTCAGGTGTAGCCGCGAATCATACTTAACGCAGCTTTGTGCACGCGTCAGCGTAGCGTCAGTCGAGCAAAGTCGGGACAAGTCGCATAAGAGGAGCAACAAAAACTCACGTTTCCGGTACCGGGAATCGAACCCGGGCCTCCTGGGTGAGAGCCAGGTATCCTAGCCACTAGACTACACCGGATTACGACGCCAGTGCTCTTCCTGCGAACGCAGCGACCAGCCACGATTAACTGACGACAACTGTAAGAAATACACTCTTTCACGTTATAGAACGGCATCCTCTGGACGCATTTCATGGAGACGAACGCCAGCAGTGACGAGAGCAAAAGGCGCCTACAAATCCTGTCGTTGCTCCACGTACTGTTCTACGACAATTCACGAAGCAGACGCTCACGCCTTGTTGTGCTGTTTCCTTTGCGGGCAATGGGTGCAGCTGTCTTCGACGCAGGAAACATTACACGTTTAGCAGCTGTGGGGTTGGAACCCACGCCTCCGAAGTGACTGGTGCCTAAAACCAGCGCCTTAGACCGCTCGGCCACTCTACCTACACAACACGCGCGACACAGGAGCTGCGTCCTAGCCCACGACAACACACAGCAACGGCACAAAAATGAGACGTCAAAATTGGCAACGGTGGGATTCGAACCCACGCCTCCGAAGAGACTGGTGCCTAAAACCAGCGCCTTAGACCGCTCGGCCACGTTACCGTTATAGCGCCGACGACAATACGTTTCCTTTGTACTACAAAGATCACTTCGAAATGGAAATATCTCGGCAATCGCTGTAACATGTATTTCCTCTGCTCTCCCATTGGAAGCGTCTCTTTAGGCCATCCACAACAAGAAAATGCCGTGCCCGCCGTGTGGTAGCGGCGCCACTTGTCTGAAGCTGTCGTAGTTAAGGCGACAGCATCAAGAGACGTTTTCGTGCCGTGACCAGGTTTCGAACGCACGCGTCCGAAGAGACTGGTGCCTAAAACAAGCGCCTTAGATCGCTCGGCCAAGCTACCTGCGCTACCTTCGGCCCCAGTGTTCCTAGCATTTGTAGAAACGGTGCACGCCACAGCTTCCTGCTCCGCTGTTCATCCAATCCGTCGCACCTCAAACAACTGCCCTTTTCGACTACAGAGAGCAGCGGACGTCTGCGCCTCACGGCCGCCGGCATTACGTGTTGGCGATGAAGTGGTAGTACAAACTGCGGACTGCGGAACACGAGTGAAAAATCAAGAAAGCACTGTGATTTCGAGTACTCGTGCACTATCGTCACTGCAACGGTAGCAAGGCAAAACTTTCAAAATTGCCGTGACCAGGATTCGAACCTGGGTTATTGCGGCCACAACGCAATGTCCTAACCACTAGACGATCACGGCCACGCACTCGCCCACGGAGGCAGCTGGCTGGAGTGCAAGTGGCGATACACAGCAAAGCCTAGGCCAAGGTGGACGCCACAGCAGTGTCAGACACGGTCTCCATCACGTGTATACGAGTAAATGAACGTGCCTGCGCTGTCAGGACACTAACTAGAGTGGTTAGCTACATTCACCTCCCTGGCAGTGTCTTGCAGTCCTCCAAGCCTCTTGACTATGGGTATGTGGCTCGATAACAAGTGAATAGACGCCGCATCTCTCTCGCCGTCAGGTGTAGCCGCGAATCATACTTAACGCAGCTTTGTGCACGCGTCAGCGTAGCGTCAGTCGAGCAAAGTCGGGACAAGTCGCATAAGAGGAGCAACAAAAACTCACGTTTCCGGTACCGGGAATCGAACCCGGGCCTCCTGGGTGAGAGCCAGGTATCCTAGCCACTAGACTACACCGGATTACGACGCCAGTGCTCTTCCTGCGAACGCAGCGACCAGCCACGATTAACTGACGACAACTGTAAGAAATACACTCTTTCACGTTATAGAACGGCATCCTCTGGACGCATTTCATGGAGACGAACGCCAGCAGTGACGAGAGCAAAAGGCGCCTACAAATCCTGTCGTTGCTCCACGTACTGTTCTACGACAATTCACGAAGCAGACGCTCACGCCTTGTTGTGCTGTTTCCTTTGCGGGCAATGGGTGCAGCTGTCTTCGACGCAGGAAACATTACACGTTTAGCAGCTGTGGGGTTGGAACCCACGCCTCCGAAGTGACTGGTGCCTAAAACCAGCGCCTTAGACCGCTCGGCCACTCTACCTACACAACACGCGCGACACAGGAGCTGCGTCCTAGCCCACGACAACACACAGCAACGGCACAAAAATGAGACGTCAAAATTGGCAACGGTGGGATTCGAACCCACGCCTCCGAAGAGACTGGTGCCTAAAACCAGCGCCTTAGACCGCTCGGCCACGTTACCGTTATAGCGCCGACGACAATACGTTTCCTTTGTACTACAAAGATCACTTCGAAATGGAAATATCTCGGCAATCGCTGTAACATGTATTTCCTCTGCTCTCCCATTGGAAGCGTCTCTTTAGGCCATCCACAACAAGAAAATGCCGTGCCCGCCGTGTGGTAGCGGCGCCACTTGTCTGAAGCTGTCGTAGTTAAGGCGACAGCATCAAGAGACGTTTTCGTGCCGTGACCAGGTTTCGAACGCACGCGTCCGAAGAGACTGGTGCCTAAAACAAGCGCCTTAGATCGCTCGGCCACGCTACCTGCGCTACCTTCGGCCCCAGTGTTCCTAGCATTTGTAGAAACGGTGCACGCCACAGCTTCCTGCTCCGCTGTTCATCCAATCCGTCGCACCTCAAACAACTGCCCTTTTCGACTACAGAGAGCAGCGGACGTCTGCGCCTCACGGCCGCCGGCATTACGTGTTGGCGATGAAGTGGTAGTACAAACTGCGGACTGCGGAACACGAGTGAAAAATCAAGAAAGCACTGTGATTTCGAGTACTCGTGCACTATCGTCACTGCAACGGTAGCAAGGCAAAACTTTCAAAATTGCCGTGACCAGGATTCGAACCTGGGTTATTGCGGCCACAACGCAATGTCCTAACCACTAGACGATCACGGCCACGCACGCGCCCACGGAGGCAGCTGGCTGGAGTGCAAGTGGCGATACACAGCAAAGCCTAGGCCAAGGTGGACGCCACAGCAGTGTCAGACACGGTCTCCATCACGTGTATACGAGTAAATGAACGTGCCTGCGCTGTCAGGACACTAACTAGAGTGGTTAGCTACATTCACCTCCCTGGCAGTGTCTTGCAGTCCTCCAAGCCTCTTGACTATGGGTATGTGGCTCGATAACAAGTGAATAGACGC
Organism: Schistocerca gregaria; assembly: GCF_023897955.1. Taxonomy (NCBI): domain Eukaryota; kingdom Metazoa; phylum Arthropoda; class Insecta; order Orthoptera; family Acrididae; genus Schistocerca; species Schistocerca gregaria. The sequence continues at coordinate 314,738,167 of NC_064922.1, read as the reverse complement.
CGCATCTCTCTCGCCGTCAGGTGTAGCCGCGAATCATACTTAACGCAGCTTTGTGCACGCGTCAGCGTAGCGTCAGTCGAGCAAAGTCGGGACAAGTCGCATAAGAGGAGCAACAAAAACTCACGTTTCCGGTACCGGGAATCGAACCCGGGCCTCCTGGGTGAGAGCCAGGTATCCTAGCCACTAGACTACACCGGATTACGACGCCAGTGCTCTTCCTGCGAACGCAGCAACCAGCCACGATTAACTGACGACAACTGTAAGAAATACACTCTTTCACGTTATAGAACGGCATCCTCTGGACGCATTTCATGGAGACGAACGCCAGCAGTGACGAGAGCAAAAGGCGCCTACAAATCCTGTCGTTGCTCCACGTACTGTTCTACGACAATTCACGAAGCAGACGCTCACGCCTTGTTGTGCTGTTTCCTTTGCGGGCAATGGGTGCAGCTGTCTTCGACGCAGGAAACATTACACGTTTAGCAGCTGTGGGGTTGGAACCCACGCCTCCGAAGTGACTGGTGCCTAAAACCAGCGCCTTAGACCGCTCGGCCACTCTACCTACACAACACGCGCGACACAGGAGCTGCGTCCTAGCCCACGACAACACACAGCAACGGCACAAAAATGAGACGTCAAAATTGGCAACGGTGGGATTCGAACCCACGCCTCCGAAGAGACTGGTGCCTAAAACCAGCGCCTTAGACCGCTCGGCCACGTTACCGTTATAGCGCCGACGACAATACGTTTCCTTTGTACTACAAAGATCACTTCGAAATGGAAATATCTCGGCAATCGCTGTAACATGTATTTCCTCTGCTCTCCCATTGGAAGCGTCTCTTTAGGCCATCCACAACAAGAAAATGCCGTGCCCGCCGTGTGGTAGCGGCGCCACTTGTCTGAAGCTGTCGTAGTTAAGGCGACAGCATCAAGAGACGTTTTCGTGCCGTGACCAGGTTTCGAACGCACGCGTCCGAAGAGACTGGTGCCTAAAACAAGCGCCTTAGATCGCTCGGCCACGCTACCTGCGCTACCTTCGGCCCCAGTGTTCCTAGCATTTGTAGAAACGGTGCACGCCACAGCTTCCTGCTCCGCTGTTCATCCAATCCGTCGCACCTCAAACAACTGCCCTTTTCGACTACAGAGAGCAGCGGACGTCTGCGCCTCACGGCCGCCGGCATTACGTGTTGGCGATGAAGTGGTAGTACAAACTGCGGACTGCGGAACACGAGTGAAAAATCAAGAAAGCACTGTGATTTCGAGTACTCGTGCACTATCGTCACTGCAACGGTAGCAAGGCAAAACTTTCAAAATTGCCGTGACCAGGATTCGAACCTGGGTTATTGCGGCCACAACGCAATGTCCTAACCACTAGACGATCACGGCCACGCACTCGCCCACGGAGGCAGCTGGCTGGAGTGCAAGTGGCGATACACAGCAAAGCCTAGGCCAAGGTGGACGCCACAGCAGTGTCAGACACGGTCTCCATCACGTGTATACGAGTAAATGAACGTGCCTGCGCTGTCAGGACACTAACTAGAGTGGTTAGCTACATTCACCTCCCTGGCAGTGTCTTGCAGTCCTCCAAGCCTCTTGACTATGGGTATGTGGCTCGATAACAAGTGAATAGACGCCGCATCTCTCTCGCCGTCAGGTGTAGCCGCGAATCATACTTAACGCAGCTTTGTGCACGCGTCAGCGTAGCGTCAGTCGAGCAAAGTCGGGACAAGTCGCATAAGAGGAGCAACAAAAACTCACGTTTCCGGTACCGGGAATCGAACCCGGGCCTCCTGGGTGAGAGCCAGGTATCCTAGCCACTAGACTACACCGGATTACGACGCCAGTGCTCTTCCTGCGAACGCAGCAACCAGCCACGATTAACTGACGACAACTGTAAGAAATACACTCTTTCACGTTATAGAACGGCATCCTCTGGACGCATTTCATGGAGACGAACGCCAGCAGTGACGAGAGCAAAAGGCGCCTACAAATCCTGTCGTTGCTCCACGTACTGTTCTACGACAATTCACGAAGCAGACCCTCACGCCTTGTTGTGCTGTTTCCTTTGCGGGCAATGGGTGCAGCTGTCTTCGACGCAGGAAACATTACACGTTTAGCAGCTGTGGGGTTGGAACCCACGCCTCCGAAGTGACTGGTGCCTAAAACCAGCGCCTTAGACCGCTCGGCCACTCTACCTACACAACACGCGCGACACAGGAGCTGCGTCCTAGCCCACGACAACACACAGCAACGGCACAAAAATGAGACGTCAAAATTGGCAACGGTGGGATTCGAACCCACGCCTCCGAAGAGACTGGTGCCTAAAACCAGCGCCTTAGACCGCTCGGCCACGTTACCGTTATAGCGCCGACGACAATACGTTTCCTTTGTACTACAAAGATCACTTCGAAATGGAAATATCTCGGCAATCGCTGTAACATGTATTTCCTCTGCTCTCCCATTGGAAGCGTCTCTTTAGGCCATCCACAACAAGAAAATGCCGTGCCCGCCGTGTGGTAGCGGCGCCACTTGTCTGAAGCTGTCGTAGTTAAGGCGACAGCATCAAGAGACGTTTTCGTGCCGTGACCAGGTTTCGAACGCACGCGTCCGAAGAGACTGGTGCCTAAAACAAGCGCCTTAGATCGCTCGGCCACGCTACCTGCGCTACCTTCGGCCCCAGTGTTCCTAGCATTTGTAGAAACGGTGCACGCCACAGCTTCCTGCTCCGCTGTTCATCCAATCCGTCGCACCTCAAACAACTGCCCTTTTCGACTACAGAGAGCAGCGGACGTCTGCGCCTCACGGCCGCCGGCATTACGTGTTGGCGATGAAGTGGTAGTACAAACTGCGGACTGCGGAACACGAGTGAAAAATCAAGAAAGCACTGTGATTTCGAGTACTCGTGCACTATCGTCACTGCAACGGTAGCAAGGCAAAACTTTCAAAATTGCCGTGACCAGGATTCGAACCTGGGTTATTGCGGCCACAACGCAATGTCCTAACCACTAGACGATCACGGCCACGCACGCGCCCACGGAGGCAGCTGGCTGGAGTGCAAGTGGCGATACACAGCAAAGCCTAGGCCAAGGTGGACGCCACAGCAGTGTCAGACACGGTCTCCATCACGTGTATACGAGTAAATGAACGTGCCTGCGCTGTCAGGACACTAACTAGAGTGGTTAGCTACATTCACCTCCCTGGCAGTGTCTTGCAGTCCTCCAAGCCTCTTGACTATGGGTATGTGGCTCGATAACAAGTGAATAGACGCCGCATCTCTCTCGCCGTCAGGTGTAGCCGCGAATCATACTTAACGCAGCTTTGTGCACGCGTCAGCGTAGCGTCAGTCGAGCAAAGTCGGGACAAGTCGCATAAGAGGAGCAACAAAAACTCACGTTTCCGGTACCGGGAATCGAACCCGGGCCTCCTGGGTGAGAGCCAGGTATCCTAGCCACTAGACTACACCGGATTACGACGCCAGTGCTCTTCCTGCGAACGCAGCAACCAGCCACGATTAACTGACGACAACTGTAAGAAATACACTCTTTCACGTTATAGAACGGCATCCTCTGGACGCATTTCATGGAGACGAACGCCAGCAGTGACGAGAGCAAAAGGCGCCTACAAATCCTGTCGTTGCTCCACGTACTGTTCTACGACAATTCACGAAGCAGACGCTCACGCCTTGTTGTGCTGTTTCCTTTGCGGGCAATGGGTGCAGCTGTCTTCGACGCAGGAAACATTACACGTTTAGCAGCTGTGGGGTTGGAACCCACACCTCCGAAGTGACTGGTGCCTAAAACCAGCGCCTTAGACCGCTCGGCCACTCTACCTACACAACACGCGCGACACAGGAGCTGCGTCCTAGCCCACGACAACACACAGCAACGGCACAAAAATGAGACGTCAAAATTGGCAACGGTGGGATTCGAACCCACGCCTCCGAAGAGACTGGTGCCTAAAACCAGCGCCTTAGACCGCTCGGCCACGTTACCGTTATAGCGCCGACGACAATACGTTTCCTTTGTACTACAAAGATCACTTCGAAATGGAAATATCTCGGCAATCGCTGTAACATGTATTTCCTCTGCTCTCCCATTGGAAGCGTCTCTTTAGGCCATCCACAACAAGAAAATGCCGTGCCCGCCGTGTGGTAGCGGCGCCACTTGTCTGAAGCTGTCGTAGTTAAGGCGACAGCATCAAGAGACGTTTTCGTGCCGTGACCAGGTTTCGAACGCACGCGTCCGAAGAGACTGGTGCCTAAAACAAGCGCCTTAGATCGCTCGGCCACGCTACCTGCGCTACCTTCGGCCCCAGTGTTCCTAGCATTTGTAGAAACGGTGCACGCCACAGCTTCCTGCTCCGCTGTTCATCCAATCCGTCGCACCTCAAACAACTGCCCTTTTCGACTACAGAGAGCAGCGGACGTCTGCGCCTCACGGCCGCCGGCATTACGTGTTGGCGATGAAGTGGTAGTACAAACTGCGGACTGCGGAACACGAGTGAAAAATCAAGAAAGCACTGTGATTTCGAGTACTCGTGCACTATCGTCACTGCAACGGTAGCAAGGCAAAACTTTCAAAATTGCCGTGACCAGGATTCGAACCTGGGTTATTGCGGCCACAACGCAATGTCCTAACCACTAGACGATCACGGCCACGCACTCGCCCACGGAGGCAGCTGGCTGGAGTGCAAGTGGCGATACACAGCAAAGCCTAGGCCAAGGTGGACGCCACAGCAGTGTCAGACACGGTCTCCATCACGTGTATACGAGTAAATGAACGTGCCTGCGCTGTCAGGACACTAACTAGAGTGGTTAGCTACATTCACCTCCCTGGCAGTGTCTTGCAGTCCTCCAAGCCTCTTGACTATGGGTATGTGGCTCGATAACAAGTGAATAGACGCCGCATCTCTCTCGCCGTCAGGTGTAGCCGCGAATCATACTTAACGCAGCTTTGTGCACGCGTCAGCGTAGCGTCAGTCGAGCAAAGTCGGGACAAGTCGCATAAGAGGAGCAACAAAAACTCACGTTTCCGGTACCGGGAATCGAACCCGGGCCTCCTGGGTGAGAGCCAGGTATCCTAGCCACTAGACTACACCGGATTACGACGCCAGTGCTCTTCCTGCGAACGCAGCAACCAGCCACGATTAACTGACGACAACTGTAAGAAATACACTCTTTCACGTTATAGAACGGCATCCTCTGGACGCATTTCATGGAGACGAACGCCAGCAGTGACGAGAGCAAAAGGCGCCTACAAATCCTGTCGTTGCTCCACGTACTGTTCTACGACAATTCACGAAGCAGACGCTCACGCCTTGTTGTGCTGTTTCCTTTGCGGGCAATGGGTGCAGCTGTCTTCGACGCAGGAAACATTACACGTTTAGCAGCTGTGGGGTTGGAACCCACACCTCCGAAGTGACTGGTGCCTAAAACCAGCGCCTTAGACCGCTCGGCCACTCTACCTACACAACACGCGCGACACAGGAGCTGCGTCCTAGCCCACGACAACACACAGCAACGGCACAAAAATGAGACGTCAAAATTGGCAACGGTGGGATTCGAACCCACGCCTCCGAAGAGACTGGTGCCTAAAACCAGCGCCTTAGACCGCTCGGCCACGTTACCGTTATAGCGCCGACGACAATACGTTTCCTTTGTACTACAAAGATCACTTCGAAATGGAAATATCTCGGCAATCGCTGTAACATGTATTTCCTCTGCTCTCCCATTGGAAGCGTCTCTTTAGGCCATCCACAACAAGAAAATGCCGTGCCCGCCGTGTGGTAGCGGCGCCACTTGTCTGAAGCTGTCGTAGTTAAGGCGACAGCATCAAGAGACGTTTTCGTGCCGTGACCAGGTTTCGAACGCACGCGTCCGAAGAGACTGGTGCCTAAAACAAGCGCCTTAGATCGCTCGGCCACGCTACCTGCGCTACCTTCGGCCCCAGTGTTCCTAGCATTTGTAGAAACGGTGCACGCCACAGCTTCCTGCTCCGCTGTTCATCCAATCCGTCGCACCTCAAACAACTGCCCTTTTCGACTACAGAGAGCAGCGGACGTCTGCGCCTCACGGCCGCCGGCATTACGTGTTGGCGATGAAGTGGTAGTACAAACTGCGGACTGCGGAACACGAGTGAAAAATCAAGAAAGCACTGTGATTTCGAGTACTCGTGCACTATCGTCACTGCAACGGTAGCAAGGCAAAACTTTCAAAATTGCCGTGACCAGGATTCGAACCTGGGTTATTGCGGCCACAACGCAATGTCCTAACCACTAGACGATCACGGCCACGCACTCGCCCACGGAGGCAGCTGGCTGGAGTGCAAGTGGCGATACACAGCAAAGCCTAGGCCAAGGTGGACGCCACAGCAGTGTCAGACACGGTCTCCATCACGTGTATACGAGTAAATGAACGTGCCTGCGCTGTCAGGACACTAACTAGAGTGGTTAGCTACATTCACCTCCCTGGCAGTGTCTTGCAGTCCTCCAAGCCTCTTGACTATGGGTATGTGGCTCGATAACAAGTGAATAGACGCCGCATCTCTCTCGCCGTCAGGTGTAGCCGCGAATCATACTTAACGCAGCTTTGTGCACGCGTCAGCGTAGCGTCAGTCGAGCAAAGTCGGGACAAGTCGCATAAGAGGAGCAACAAAAACTCACGTTTCCGGTACCGGGAATCGAACCCGGGCCTCCTGGGTGAGAGCCAGGTATCCTAGCCACTAGACTACACCGGATTACGACGCCAGTGCTCTTCCTGCGAACGCAGCAACCAGCCACGATTAACTGACGACAACTGTAAGAAATACACTCTTTCACGTTATAGAACGGCATCCTCTGGACGCATTTCATGGAGACGAACGCCAGCAGTGACGAGAGCAAAAGGCGCCTACAAATCCTGTCGTTGCTCCACGTACTGTTCTACGACAATTCACGAAGCAGACGCTCACGCCTTGTTGTGCTGTTTCCTTTGCGGGCAATGGGTGCAGCTGTCTTCGACGCAGGAAACATTACACGTTTAGCAGCTGTGGGGTTGGAACCCACGCCTCCGAAGTGACTGGTGCCTAAAACCAGCGCCTTAGACCGCTCGGCCACTCTACCTACACAACACGCGCGACACAGGAGCTGCGTCCTAGCCCACGACAACACACAGCAACGGCACAAAAATGAGACGTCAAAATTGGCAACGGTGGGATTCGAACCCACGCCTCCGAAAAGACTGGTGCCTAAAACCAGCGCCTTAGACCGCTCGGCCACGTTACCGTTATAGCGCCGACGACAATACGTTTCCTTTGTACTACAAAGATCACTTCGAAATGGAAATATCTCGGCAATCGCTGTAACATGTATTTCCTCTGCTCTCCCATTGGAAGCGTCTCTTTAGGCCATCCACAACAAGAAAATGCCGTGCCCGCCGTGTGGTAGCGGCGCCACTTGTCTGAAGCTGTCGTAGTTAAGGCGACAGCATCAAGAGACGTTTTCGTGCCGTGACCAGGTTTCGAACGCACGCGTCCGAAGAGACTGGTGCCTAAAACAAGCGCCTTAGATCGCTCGGCCACGCTACCTGCGCTACCTTCGGCCCCAGTGTTCCTAGCATTTGTAGAAACGGTGCACGCCACAGCTTCCTGCTCCGCTGTTCATCCAATCCGTCGCACCTCAAACAACTGCCCTTTTCGACTACAGAGAGCAGCGGACGTCTGCGCCTCACGGCCGCCGGCATTACGTGTTGGCGATGAAGTGGTAGTACAAACTGCGGACTGCGGAACACGAGTGAAAAATCAAGAAAGCACTGTGATTTCGAGTACTCGTGCACTATCGTCACTGCAACGGTAGCAAGGCAAAACTTTCAAAATTGCCGTGACCAGGATTCGAACCTGGGTTATTGCGGCCACAACGCAATGTCCTAACCACTAGACGATCACGGCCACGCACGCGCCCACGGAGGCAGCTGGCTGGAGTGCAAGTGGCGATACACAGCAAAGCCTAGGCCAAGGTGGACGCCACAGCAGTGTCAGACACGGTCTCCATCACGTGTATACGAGTAAATGAACGTGCCTGCGCTGTCAGAACACTAACTAGAGTGGTTAGCTACATTCACCTCCCTGGCAGTGTCTTGCAGTCCTCCAAGCCTCTTGACTATGGGTATGTGGCTCGATAACAAGTGAATAGACGCCGCATCTCTCTCGCCGTCAGGTGTAGCCGCGAATCATACTTAACGCAGCTTTGTGCACGCGTCAGCGTAGCGTCAGTCGAGCAAAGTCGGGACAAGTCGCATAAGAGGAGCAACAAAAACTCACGTTTCCGGTACCGGGAATCGAACCCGGGCCTCCTGGGTGAGAGCCAGGTATCCTAGCCACTAGACTACACCGGATTACGACGCCAGTGCTCTTCCTGCGAACGCAGCAACCAGCCACGATTAACTGACGACAACTGTAAGAAATACACTCTTTCACGTTATAGAACGGCATCCTCTGGACGCATTTCATGGAGACGAACGCCAGCAGTGACGAGAGCAAAAGGCGCCTACAAATCCTGTCGTTGCTCCACGTACTGTTCTACGACAATTCACGAAGCAGACGCTTACGCCTTGTTGTGCTGTTTCCTTTGCGGGCAATGGGTGCAGCTGTCTTCGACGCAGGAAACATTACACGTTTAGCAGCTGTGGGGTTGGAACCCACGCCTCCGAAGTGACTGGTGCCTAAAACCAGCGCCTTAGACCGCTCGGCCACTCTACCTACACAACACGCGCGACACAGGAGCTGCGTCCTAGCCCACGACAACACACAGCAACGGCACAAAAATGAGACGTCAAAATTGGCAACGGTGGGATTCGAACCCACGCCTCCGAAGAGACTGGTGCCTAAAACCAGCGCCTTAGACCGCTCGGCCACGTTACCGTTATAGCGCCGACGACAATACGTTTCCTTTGTACTACAAAGATCACTTCGAAATGGAAATATCTCGGCAATCGCTGTAACATGTATTTCCTCTGCTCTCCCATTGGAAGCGTCTCTTTAGGCCATCCACAACAAGAAAATGCCGTGCCCGCCGTGTGGTAGCGGCGCCACTTGTCTGAAGCTGTCGTAGTTAAGGCGACAGCATCAAGAGACGTTTTCGTGCCGTGACCAGGTTTCGAACGCACGCGTCCGAAGAGACTGGTGCCTAAAACAAGCGCCTTAGATCGCTCGGCCACGCTACCTGCGCTACCTTCGGCCCCAGTGTTCCTAGCATTTGTAGAAACGGTGCACGCCACAGCTTCCTGCTCCGCTGTTCATCCAATCCGTCGCACCTCAAACAACTGCCCTTTTCGACTACAGAGAGCAGCGGACGTCTGCGCCTCACGGCCGCCGGCATTACGTGTTGGCGATGAAGTGGTAGTACAAACTGCGGACTGCGGAACACGAGTGAAAAATCAAGAAAGCACTGTGATTTCGAGTACTCGTGCACTATCGTCACTGCAACGGTAGCAAGGCAAAACTTTCAAAATTGCCGTGACCAGGATTCGAACCTGGGTTATTGCGGCCACAACGCAATGTCCTAACCACTAGACGATCACGGCCACGCACGCGCCCACGGAGGCAGCTGGCTGGAGTGCAAGTGGCGATACACAGCAAAGCCTAGGCCAAGGTGGACGCCACAGCAGTGTCAGACACGGTCTCCATCACGTGTATACGAGTAAATGAACGTGCCTGCGCTGTCAGAACACTAACTAGAGTGGTTAGCTACATTCACCTCCCTGGCAGTGTCTTGCAGTCCTCCAAGCCTCTTGACTATGGGTATGTGGCTCGATAACAAGTGAATAGACGCCGCATCTCTCTCGCCGTCAGGTGTAGCCGCGAATCATACTTAACGCAGCTTTGTGCACGCGTCAGCGTAGCGTCAGTCGAGCAAAGTCGGGACAAGTCGCATAAGAGGAGCAACAAAAACTCACGTTTCCGATACCGGGAATCGAACCCGGGCCTCCTGGGTGAGAGCCAGGTATCCTAGCCACTAGACTACACCGGATTACGACGCCAGTGCTCTTCCTGCGAACGCAGCAACCAGCCACGATTAACTGACGACAACTGTAAGAAATACACTCTTTCACGTTATAGAACGGCATCCTCTGGACGCATTTCATGGAGACGAACGCCAGCAGTGACGAGAGCAAAAGGCGCCTACAAATAATGTCGTTGCTCCACGTACTGTTCTACGACAATTCACGAAGCAAACGCTCACGCCTTGTTGTGCTGTTTCCTTTGCGGGCAATGGGTGCAGCTGTCTTCGACGCAGGAAACATTACACGTTTAGCAGCTGTGGGGTTGGAACCCACGCCTCCGAAGTGACTGGTGCCTAAAACCAGCGCCTTAGACCGCTCGGCCACTCTACCTACACAACACGCGCGACACAGGAGCTGCGTCCTAGCCCACGACAACACACAGCAACGGCACAAAAATGAGACGTCAAAATTGGCAACGGTGGGATTCGAACCCACGCCTCCGAAGAGACTGGTGCCTAAAACCAGCGCCTTAGACCGCTCGGCCACGTTACCGTTATAGCGCCGACGACAATACGTTTCCTTTGTACTACAAAGATCACTTCGAAATGGAAATATCTCGGCAATCGCTGTAACATGTATTTCCTCTGCTCTCCCATTGGAAGCGTCTCTTTAGGCCATCCACAACAAGAAAATGCCGTGCCCGCCGTGTGGTAGCGGCGCCACTTGTCTGAAGCTGTCGTAGTTAAGGCGACAGCATCAAGAGACGTTTTCGTGCCGTGACCAGGTTTCGAACGCACGCGTCCGAAGAGACTGGTGCCTAAAACAAGCGCCTTAGATCGCTCGGCCACGCTACCTGCGCTACCTTCGGCCCCAGTGTTCCTAGCATTTGTAGAAACGGTGCACGCCACAGCTTCCTGCTCCGCTGTTCATCCAATCCGTCGCACCTCAAACAACTGCCCTTTTCGACTACAGAGAGCAGCGGACGTCTGCGCCTCACGGCCGCCGGCATTACGTGTTGGCGATGAAGTGGTAGTACAAACTGCGGACTGCGGAACACGAGTGAAAAATCAAGAAAGCACTGTGATTTCGAGTACTCGTGCACTATCGTCACTGCAACGGTAGCAAGGCAAAACTTTCAAAATTGCCGTGACCAGGATTCGAACCTGGGTTATTGCGGCCACAACGCAATGTCCTAACCACTAGACGATCACGGCCACGCACGCGCCCACGGAGGCAGCTGGCTGGAGTGCAAGTGGCGATACACAGCAAAGCCTAGGCCAAGGTGGACGCCACAGCAGTGTCAGACACGGTCTCCATCACGTGTATACGAGTAAATGAACGTGCCTGCGCTGTCAGGACACTAACTAGAGTGGTTAGCTACATTCACCTCCCTGGCAGTGTCTTGCAGTCCTCCAAGCCTCTTGACTATGGGTATGTGGCTCGATAACAAGTGAATAGACGCCGCATCTCTCTCGCCGTCAGGTGTAGCCGCGAATCATACTTAACGCAGCTTTGTGCACGCGTCAGCGTAGCGTCAGTCGAGCAAAGTCGGGACAAGTCGCATAAGAGGAGCAACAAAAACTCACGTTTCCGGTACCGGGAATCGAACCCGGGCCTCCTGGGTGAGAGCCAGGTATCCTAGCCACTAGACTACACCGGATTACGACGCCAGTGCTCTTCCTGCGAACGCAGCAACCAGCCACGATTAACTGACGACAACTGTAAGAAATACACTCTTTCACGTTATAGAACGGCATCCTCTGGACGCATTTCATGGAGACGAACGCCAGCAGTGACGAGAGCAAAAGGCGCCTACAAATCCTGTCGTTGCTCCACGTACTGTTCTACGACAATTCACGAAGCAGACGCTCACGCCTTGTTGTGCTGTTTCCTTTGCGGGCAATGGGTGCAGCTGTCTTCGACGCAGGAAACATTACACGTTTAGCAGCTGTGGGGTTGGAACCCACGCCTCCGAAGTGACTGGTGCCTAAAACCAGCGCCTTAGACCGCTCGGCCACTCTACCTACACAACACGCGCGACACAGGAGCTGCGTCCTAGCCCACGACAACACACAGCAACGGCACAAAAATGAGACGTCAAAATTGGCAACGGTGGGATTCGAACCCACGCCTCCGAAGAGACTGGTGCCTAAAAGCAGCGCCTTAGACCGCTCGGCCACGTTACCGTTATAGCGCCGACGACAATACGTTTCCTTTGTACTACAAAGATCACTTCGAAATGGAAATATCTCGGCAATCGCTGTAACATGTATTTCCTCTGCTCTCCCATTGGAAGCGTCTCTTTAGGCCATCCACAACAAGAAAATGCCGTGCCCGCCGTGTGGTAGCGGCGCCACTTGTCTGAAGCTGTCGTAGTTAAGGCGACAGCATCAAGAGACGTTTTCGTGCCGTGACCAGGTTTCGAACGCACGCGTCCGAAGAGACTGGTGCCTAAAACAAGCGCCTTAGATCGCTCGGCCACGCTACCTGCGCTACCTTCGGCCCCAGTGTTCCTAGCATTTGTAGAAACGGTGCACGCCACAGCTTCCTGCTCCGCTGTTCATCCAATCCGTCGCACCTCAAACAACTGCCCTTTTCGACTACAGAGAGCAGCGGACGTCTGCGCCTCACGGCCGCCGGCATTACGTGTTGGCGATGAAGTGGTAGTACAAACTGCGGACTGCGGAACACGAGTGAAAAATCAAGAAAGCACTGTGATTTCGAGTACTCGTGCACTATCGTCACTGCAACGGTAGCAAGGCAAAACTTTCAAAATTGCCGTGACCAGGATTCGAACCTGGGTTATTGCGGCCACAACGCAATGTCCTAACCACTAGACGATCACGGCCACGCACTCGCCCACGGAGGCAGCTGGCTGGAGTGCAAGTGGCGATACACAGCAAAGCCTAGGCCAAGGTGGACGCCACAGCAGTGTCAGACACGGTCTCCATCACGTGTATACGAGTAAATGAACGTGCCTGCGCTGTCAGGACACTAACTAGAGTGGTTAGCTACATTCACCTCCCTGGCAGTGTCTTGCAGTCCTCCAAGCCTCTTGACTATGGGTATGTGGCTCGATAACAAGTGAATAGACGCCGCATCTCTCTCGCCGTCAGGTGTAGCCGCGAATCATACTTAACGCAGCTTTGTGCACGCGTCAGCGTAGCGTCAGTCGAGCAAAGTCGGGACAAGTCGCATAAGAGGAGCAACAAAAACTCACGTTTCCGGTACCGGGAATCGAACCCGGGCCTCCTGGGTGAGAGCCAGGTATCCTAGCCACTAGACTACACCGGATTACGACGCCAGTGCTCTTCCTGCGAACGCAGCAACCAGCCACGATTAACTGACGACAACTGTAAGAAATACACTCTTTCACGTTATAGAACGGCATCCTCTGGACGCATTTCATGGAGACGAACGCCAGCAGTGACGAGAGCAAAAGGCGCCTACAAATCCTGTCGTTGCTCCACGTACTGTTCTACGACAATTCACGAAGCAGACGCTCACGCCTTGTTGTGCTGTTTCCTTTGCGGGCAATGGGTGCAGCTGTCTTCGACGCAGGAAACATTACACGTTTAGCAGCTGTGGGGTTGGAACCCACGCCTCCGAAGTGACTGGTGCCTAAAACCAGCGCCTTAGACCGCTCGGCCACTCTACCTACACAACACGCGCGACACAGGAGCTGCGTCCTAGCCCACGACAACACACAGCAACGGCACAAAAATGAGACGTCAAAATTGGCAACGGTGGGATTCGAACCCACGCCTCCGAAGAGACTGGTGCCTAAAACCAGCGCCTTAGACCGCTCGGCCACGTTACCGTTATAGCGCCGACGACAATACGTTTCCTTTGTACTACAAAGATCACTTCGAAATGGAAATATCTCGGCAATCGCTGTAACATGTATTTCCTCTGCTCTCCCATTGGAAGCGTCTCTTTAGGCCATCCACAACAAGAAAATGCCGTGCCCGCCGTGTGGTAGCGGCGCCACTTGTCTGAAGCTGTCGTAGTTAAGGCGACAGCATCAAGAGACGTTTTCGTGCCGTGACCAGGTTTCGAACGCACGCGTCCGAAGAGACTGGTGCCTAAAACAAGCGCCTTAGATCGCTCGGCCACGCTACCTGCGCTACCTTCGGCCCCAGTGTTCCTAGCATTTGTAGAAACGGTGCACGCCACAGCTTCCTGCTCCGCTGTTCATCCAATCCGTCGCACCTCAAACAACTGCCCTTTTCGACTACAGAGAGCAGCGGACGTCTGCGCCTCACGGCCGCCGGCATTACGTGTTGGCGATGAAGTGGTAGTACAAACTGCGGACTGCGGAACACGAGTGAAAAATCAAGAAAGCACTGTGATTTCGAGTACTCGTGCACTATCGTCACTGCAACGGTAGCAAGGCAAAACTTTCAAAATTGCCGTGACCAGGATTCGAACCTGGGTTATTGCGGCCACAACGCAATGTCCTAACCACTAGACGATCACGGCCACGCACTCGCCCACGGAGGCAGCTGGCTGGAGTGCAAGTGGCGATACACAGCAAAGCCTAGGCCAAGGTGGACGCCACAGCAGTGTCAGACACGGTCTCCATCACGTGTATACGAGTAAATGAACGTGCCTGCGCTGTCAGGACACTAACTAGAGTGGTTAGCTACATTCACCTCCCTGGCAGTGTCTTGCAGTCCTCCAAGCCTCTTGACTATGGGTATGTGGCTCGATAACAAGTGAATAGACGCCGCATCTCTCTCGCCGTCAGGTGTAGCCGCGAATCATACTTAACGCAGCTTTGTGCACGCGTCAGCGTAGCGTCAGTCGAGCAAAGTCGGGACAAGTCGCATAAGAGGAGCAACAAAAACTCACGTTTCCGGTACCGGGAATCGAACCCGGGCCTCCTGGGTGAGAGCCAGGTATCCTAGCCACTAGACTACACCGGATTACGACGCCAGTGCTCTTCCTGCGAACGCAGCAACCAGCCACGATTAACTGACGACAACTGTAAGAAATACACTCTTTCACGTTATAGAACGGCATCCTCTGGACGCATTTCATGGAGACGAACGCCAGCAGTGACGAGAGCAAAAGGCGCCTACAAATCCTGTCGTTGCTCCACGTACTGTTCTACGACAATTCACGAAGCAGACGCTCACGCCTTGTTGTGCTGTTTCCTTTGCGGGCAATGGGTGCAGCTGTCTTCGACGCAGGAAACATTACACGTTTAGCAGCTGTGGGGTTGGAACCCACGCCTCCGAAGTGACTGGTGCCTAAAACCAGCGCCTTAGACCGCTCGGCCACTCTACCTACACAACACGCGCGACACAGGAGCTGCGTCCTAGCCCACGACAACACACAGCAACGGCACAAAAATGAGACGTCAAAATTGGCAACGGTGGGATTCGAACCCACGCCTCCGAAGAGACTGGTGCCTAAAACCAGCGCCTTAGACCGCTCGGCCACGTTACCGTTATAGCGCCGACGACAATACGTTTCCTTTGCACTACAAAGATCACTTCGAAATGGAAATATCTCGGCAATCGCTGTAACATGTATTTCCTCTGCTCTCCCATTGGAAGCGTCTCTTTAGGCCATCCACAACAAGAAAATGCCGTGCCCGCCGTGTGGTAGCGGCGCCACTTGTCTGAAGCTGTCGTAGTTAAGGCGACAGCATCAAGAGACGTTTTCGTGCCGTGACCAGGTTTCGAACGCACGCGTCCGAAGAGACTGGTGCCTAAAACAAGCGCCTTAGATCGCTCGGCCACGCTACCTGCGCTACCTTCGGCCCCAGTGTTCCTAGCATTTGTAGAAACGGTGCACGCCACAGCTTCCTGCTCCGCTGTTCATCCAATCCGTCGCACCTCAAACAACTGCCCTTTTCGACTACAGAGAGCAGCGGACGTCTGCGCCTCACGGCCGCCGGCATTACGTGTTGGCGATGAAGTGGTAGTACAAACTGCGGACTGCGGAACACGAGTGAAAAATCAAGAAAGCACTGTGATTTCGAGTACTCGTGCACTATCGTCACTGCAACGGTAGCAAGGCAAAACTTTCAAAATTGCCGTGACCAGGATTCGAACCTGGGTTATTGCGGCCACAACGCAATGTCCTAACCACTAGACGATCACGGCCACGCACGCGCCCACGGAGGCAGCTGGCTGGAGTGCAAGTGGCGATACACAGCAAAGCCTAGGCCAAGGTGGACGCCACAGCAGTGTCAGACACGGTCTCCATCACGTGTATACGAGTAAATGAACGTGCCTGCGCTGTCAGGACACTAACTAGAGTGGTTAGCTACATTCACCTCCCTGGCAGTGTCTTGCAGTCCTCCAAGCCTCTTGACTATGGGTATGTGGCTCGATAACAAGTGAATAGACGCCGCATCTCTCTCGCCGTCAGGTGTAGCCGCGAATCATACTTAACGCAGCTTTGTGCACGCGTCAGCGTAGCGTCAGTCGAGCAAAGTCGGGACAAGTCGCATAAGAGGAGCAACAAAAACTCACGTTTCCGGTACCGGGAATCGAACCCGGGCCTCCTGGGTGAGAGCCAGGTATCCTAGCCACTAGACTACACCGGATTACGACGCCAGTGCTCTTCCTGCGAACGCAGCAACCAGCCACGATTAACTGACGACAACTGTAAGAAATACACTCTTTCACGTTATAGAACGGCATCCTCTGGACGCATTTCATGGAGACGAACGCCAGCAGTGACGAGAGCAAAAGGCGCCTACAAATCCTGTCGTTGCTCCACGTACTGTTCTACGACAATTCACGAAGCAGACGCTCACGCCTTGTTGTGCTGTTTCCTTTGCGGGCAATGGGTGCAGCTGTCTTCGACGCAGGAAACATTACACGTTTAGCAGCTGTGGGGTTGGAACCCACGCCTCCGAAGTGACTGGTGCCTAAAACCAGCGCCTTAGACCGCTCGGCCACTCTACCTACACAACACGCGCGACACAGGAGCTGCGTCCTAGCCCACGACAACACACAGCAACGGCACAAAAATGAGACGTCAAAATTGGCAACGGTGGGATTCGAACCCACGCCTCCGAAGAGACTGGTGCCTAAAACCAGCGCCTTAGACCGCTCGGCCACGTTACCGTTATAGCGCCGACGACAATACGTTTCCTTTGTACTACAAAGATCACTTCGAAATGGAAATATCTCGGCAATCGCTGTAACATGTATTTCCTCTGCTCTCCCATTGGAAGCGTCTCTTTAGGCCATCCACAACAAGAAAATGCCGTGCCCGCCGTGTGGTAGCGGCGCCACTTGTCTGAAGCTGTCGTAGTTAAGGCGACAGCATCAAGAGACGTTTTCGTGCCGTGACCAGGTTTCGAACGCACGCGTCCGAAGAGACTGGTGCCTAAAACAAGCGCCTTAGATCGCTCGGCCACGCTACCTGCGCTACCTTCGGCCCCAGTGTTCCTAGCATTTGTAGAAACGGTGCACGCCACAGCTTCCTGCTCCGCTGTTCATCCAATCCGTCGCACCTCAAACAACTGCCCTTTTCGACTACAGAGAGCAGCGGACGTCTGCGCCTCACGGCCGCCGGCATTACGTGTTGGCGATGAAGTGGTAGTACAAACTGCGGACTGCGGAACACGAGTGAAAAATCAAGAAAGCACTGTGATTTCGAGTACTCGTGCACTATCGTCACTGCAACGGTAGCAAGGCAAAACTTTCAAAATTGCCGTGACCAGGATTCGAACCTGGGTTATTGCGGCCACAACGCAATGTCCTAACCACTAGACGATCACGGCCACGCACGCGCCCACGGAGGCAGCTGGCTGGAGTGCAAGTGGCGATACACAGCAAAGCCTAGGCCAAGGTGGACGCCACAGCAGTGTCAGACACGGTCTCCATCACGTGTATACGAGTAAATGAACGTGCCTGCGCTGTCAGGACACTAACTAGAGTGGTTAGCTACATTCACCTCCCTGGCAGTGTCTTGCAGTCCTCCAAGCCTCTTGACTATGGGTATGTGGCTCGATAACAAGTGAATAGACGCCGCATCTCTCTCGCCGTCAGGTGTAGCCGCGAATCATACTTAACGCAGCTTTGTGCACGCGTCAGCGTAGCGTCAGTCGAGCAAAGTCGGGACAAGTCGCATAAGAGGAGCAACAAAAACTCACGTTTCCGGTACCGGGAATCGAACCCGGGCCTCCTGGGTGAGAGCCAGGTATCCTAGCCACTAGACTACACCGGATTACGACGCCAGTGCTCTTCCTGCGAACGCAGCAACCAGCCACGATTAACTGACGACAACTGTAAGAAATACACTCTTTCACGTTATAGAACGGCATCCTCTGGACGCATTTCATGGAGACGAACGCCAGCAGTGACGAGAGCAAAAGGCGCCTACAAATCCTGTCGTTGCTCCACGTACTGTTCTACGACAATTCACGAAGCAGACGCTCACGCCTTGTTGTGCTGTTTCCTTTGCGGGCAATGGGTGCAGCTGTCTTCGACGCAGGAAACATTACACGTTTAGCAGCTGTGGGGTTGGAACCCACGCCTCCGAAGTGACTGGTGCCTAAAACCAGCGCCTTAGACCGCTCGGCCACTCTACCTACACAACACGCGCGACACAGGAGCTGCGTCCTAGCCCACGACAACACACAGCAACGGCACAAAAATGAGACGTCAAAATTGGCAACGGTGGGATTCGAACCCACGCCTCCGAAGAGACTGGTGCCTAAAACCAGCGCCTTAGACCGCTCGGCCACGTTACCGTTATAGCGCCGACGACAATACGTTTCCTTTGTACTACAAAGATCACTTCGAAATGGAAATATCTCGGCAATCGCTGTAACATGTATTTCCTCTGCTCTCCCATTGGAAGCGTCTCTTTAGGCCATCCACAACAAGAAAATGCCGTGCCCGCCGTGTGGTAGCGGCGCCACTTGTCTGAAGCTGTCGTAGTTAAGGCGACAGCATCAAGAGACGTTTTCGTGCCGTGACCAGGTTTCGAACGCACGCGTCCGAAGAGACTGGTGCCTAAAACAAGCGCCTTAGATCGCTCGGCCACGCTACCTGCGCTACCTTCGGCCCCAGTGTTCCTAGCATTTGTAGAAACGGTGCACGCCACAGCTTCCTGCTCCGCTGTTCATCCAATCCGTCGCACCTCAAACAACTGCCCTTTTCGACTACAGAGAGCAGCGGACGTCTGCGCCTCACGGCCGCCGGCATTACGTGTTGGCGATGAAGTGGTAGTACAAACTGCGGACTGCGGAACACGAGTGAAAAATCAAGAAAGCACTGTGATTTCGAGTACTCGTGCACTATCGTCACTGCAACGGTAGCAAGGCAAAACTTTCAAAATTGCCGTGACCAGGATTCGAACCTGGGTTATTGCGGCCACAACGCAATGTCCTAACCACTAGACGATCACGGCCACGCACGCGCCCACGGAGGCAGCTGGCTGGAGTGCAAGTGGCGATACACAGCAAAGCCTAGGCCAAGGTGGACGCCACAGCAGTGTCAGACACGGTCTCCATCACGTGTATACGAGTAAATGAACGTGCCTGCGCTGTCAGGACACTAACTAGAGTGGTTAGCTACATTCACCTCCCTGGCAGTGTCTTGCAGTCCTCCAAGCCTCTTGACTATGGGTATGTGGCTCGATAACAAGTGAATAGACGCCGCATCTCTCTCGCCGTCAGGTGTAGCCGCGAATCATACTTAACGCAGCTTTGTGCACGCGTCAGCGTAGCGTCAGTCGAGCAAAGTCGGGACAAGTCGCATAAGAGGAGCAACAAAAACTCACGTTTCCGGTACCGGGAATCGAACCCGGGCCTCCTGGGTGAGAGCCAGGTATCCTAGCCACTAGACTACACCGGATTACGACGCCAGTGCTCTTCCTGCGAACGCAGCAACCAGCCACGATTAACTGACGACAACTGTAAGAAATACACTCTTTCACGTTATAGAACGGCATCCTCTGGACGCATTTCATGGAGACGAACGCCAGCAGTGACGAGAGCAAAAGGCGCCTACAAATCCTGTCGTTGCTCCACGTACTGTTCTACGACAATTCACGAAGCAGACGCTCACGCCTTGTTGTGCTGTTTCCTTTGCGGGCAATGGGTGCAGCTGTCTTCGACGCAGGAAACATTACACGTTTAGCAGCTGTGGGGTTGGAACCCACGCCTCCGAAGTGACTGGTGCCTAAAACCAGCGCCTTAGACCGCTCGGCCACTCTACCTACACAACACGCGCGACACAGGAGCTGCGTCCTAGCCCACGACAACACACAGCAACGGCACAAAAATGAGACGTCAAAATTGGCAACGGTGGGATTCGAACCCACGCCTCCGAAGAGACTGGTGCCTAAAACCAGCGCCTTAGACCGCTCGGCCACGTTACCGTTACAGCGCCGACGACAATACGTTTCCTTTGTACTACAAAGATCACTTCGAAATGGAAATATCTCGGCAATCGCTGTAACATGTATTTCCTCTGCTCTCCCATTGGAAGCGTCTCTTTAGGCCATCCACAACAAGAAAATGCCGTGCCCGCCGTGTGGTAGCGGCGCCACTTGTCTGAAGCTGTCGTAGTTAAGGCGACAGCATCAAGAGACGTTTTCGTGCCGTGACCAGGTTTCGAACGCACGCGTCCGAAGAGACTGGTGCCTAAAACAAGCGCCTTAGATCGCTCGGCCACGCTACCTGCGCTACCTTCGGCCCCAGTGTTCCTAGCATTTGTAGAAACGGTGCACGCCACAGCTTCCTGCTCCGCTGTTCATCCAATCCGTCGCACCTCAAACAACTGCCCTTTTCGACTACAGAGAGCAGCGGACGTCTGCGCCTCACGGCCGCCGGCATTACGTGTTGGCGATGAAGTGGTAGTACAAACTGCGGACTGCGGAACACGAGTGAAAAATCAAGAAAGCACTGTGATTTCGAGTACTCGTGCACTATCGTCACTGCAACGGTAGCAAGGCAAAACTTTCAAAATTGCCGTGACCAGGATTCGAACCTGGGTTATTGCGGCCACAACGCAATGTCCTAACCACTAGACGATCACGGCCACGCACGCGCCCACGGAGGCAGCTGGCTGGAGTGCAAGTGGCGATACACAGCAAAGCCTAGGCCAAGGTGGACGCCACAGCAGTGTCAGACACGGTCTCCATCACGTGTATACGAGTAAATGAACGTGCCTGCGCTGTCAGGACACTAACTAGAGTGGTTAGCTACATTCACCTCCCTGGCAGTGTCTTGCAGTCCTCCAAGCCTCTTGACTATGGGTATGTGGCTCGATAACAAGTGAATAGACGCCGCATCTCTCTCGCCGTCAGGTGTAGCCGCGAATCATACTTAACGCAGCTTTGTGCACGCGTCAGCGTAGCGTCAGTCGAGCAAAGTCGGGACAAGTCGCATAAGAGGAGCAACAAAAACTCACGTTTCCGGTACCGGGAATCGAACCCGGGCCTCCTGGGTGAGAGCCAGGTATCCTAGCCACTAGACTACACCGGATTACGACGCCAGTGCTCTTCCTGCGAACGCAGCAACCAGCCACGATTAACTGACGACAACTGTAAGAAATACACTCTTTCACGTTATAGAACGGCATCCTCTGGACGCATTTCATGGAGACGAACGCCAGCAGTGACGAGAGCAAAAGGCGCCTACAAATCCTGTCGTTGCTCCACGTACTGTTCTACGACAATTCACGAAGCAGACGCTCACGCCTTGTTGTGCTGTTTCCTTTGCGGGCAATGGGTGCAGCTGTCTTCGACGCAGGAAACATTACACGTTTAGCAGCTGTGGGGTTGGAACCCACGCCTCCGAAGTGACTGGTGCCTAAAACCAGCGCCTTAGACCGCTCGGCCACTCTACCTACACAACACGCGCGACACAGGAGCTGCGTCCTAGCCCACGACAACACACAGCAACGGCACAAAAATGAGACGTCAAAATTGGCAACGGTGGGATTCGAACCCACGCCTCCGAAGAGACTGGTGCCTAAAACCAGCGCCTTAGACCGCTCGGCCACGTTACCGTTATAGCGCCGACGACAATACGTTTCCTTTGTACTACAAAGATCACTTCGAAATGGAAATATCTCGGCAATCGCTGTAACATGTATTTCCTCTGCTCTCCCATTGGAAGCGTCTCTTTAGGCCATCCACAACAAGAAAATGCCGTGCCCGCCGTGTGGTAGCGGCGCCACTTGTCTGAAGCTGTCGTAGTTAAGGCGACAGCATCAAGAGACGTTTTCGTGCCGTGACCAGGTTTCGAACGCACGCGTCCGAAGAGACTGGTGCCTAAAACAAGCGCCTTAGATCGCTCGGCCACGCTACCTGCGCTACCTTCGGCCCCAGTGTTCCTAGCATTTGTAGAAACGGTGCACGCCACAGCTTCCTGCTCCGCTGTTCATCCAATCCGTCGCACCTCAAACAACTGCCCTTTTCGACTACAGAGAGCAGCGGACGTCTGCGCCTCACGGCCGCCGGCATTACGTGTTGGCGATGAAGTGGTAGTACAAACTGCGGACTGCGGAACACGAGTGAAAAATCAAGAAAGCACTGTGATTTCGAGTACTCGTGCACTATCGTCACTGCAACGGTAGCAAGGCAAAACTTTCAAAATTGCCGTGACCAGGATTCGAACCTGGGTTATTGCGGCCACAACGCAATGTCCTAACCACTAGACGATCACGGCCACGCACGCGCCCACGGAGGCAGCTGGCTGGAGTGCAAGTGGCGATACACAGCAAAGCCTAGGCCAAGGTGGACGCCACAGCAGTGTCAGACACGGTCTCCATCACGTGTATACGAGTAAATGAACGTGCCTGCGCTGTCAGGACACTAACTAGAGTGGTTAGCTACATTCACCTCCCTGGCAGTGTCTTGCAGTCCTCCAAGCCTCTTGACTATGGGTATGTGGCTCGATAACAAGTGAATAGACGCCGCATCTCTCTCGCCGTCAGGTGTAGCCGCGAATCATACTTAACGCAGCTTTGTGCACGCGTCAGCGTAGCGTCAGTCGAGCAAAGTCGGGACAAGTCGCATAAGAGGAGCAACAAAAACTCACGTTTCCGGTACCGGGAATCGAACCCGGGCCTCCTGGGTGAGAGCCAGGTATCCTAGCCACTAGACTACACCGGATTACGACGCCAGTGCTCTTCCTGCGAACGCAGCAACCAGCCACGATTAACTGACGACAACTGTAAGAAATACACTCTTTCACGTTATAGAACGGCATCCTCTGGACGCATTTCATGGAGACGAACGCCAGCAGTGACGAGAGCAAAAGGCGCCTACAAATCCTGTCGTTGCTCCACGTACTGTTCTACGACAATTCACGAAGCAGACGCTCACGCCTTGTTGTGCTGTTTCCTTTGCGGGCAATGGGTGCAGCTGTCTTCGACGCAGGAAACATTACACGTTTAGCAGCTGTGGGGTTGGAACCCACGCCTCCGAAGTGACTGGTGCCTAAAACCAGCGCCTTAGACCGCTCGGCCACTCTACCTACACAACACGCGCGACACAGGAGCTGCGTCCTAGCCCACGACAACACACAGCAACGGCACAAAAATGAGACGTCAAAATTGGCAACGGTGGGATTCGAACCCACGCCTCCGAAGAGACTGGTGCCTAAAACCAGCGCCTTAGACCGCTCGGCCACGTTACCGTTATAGCGCCGACGACAATACGTTTCCTTTGTACTACAAAGATCACTTCGAAATGGAAATATCTCGGCAATCGCTGTAACATGTATTTCCTCTGCTCTCCCATTGGAAGCGTCTCTTTAGGCCATCCACAACAAGAAAATGCCGTGCCCGCCGTGTGGTAGCGGCGCCACTTGTCTGAAGCTGTCGTAGTTAAGGCGACAGCATCAAGAGACGTTTTCGTGCCGTGACCAGGTTTCGAACGCACGCGTCCGAAGAGACTGGTGCCTAAAACAAGCGCCTTAGATCGCTCGGCCACGCTACCTGCGCTACCTTCGGCCCCAGTGTTCCTAGCATTTGTAGAAACGGTGCACGCCACAGCTTCCTGCTCCGCTGTTCATCCAATCCGTCGCACCTCAAACAACTGCCCTTTTCGACTACAGAGAGCAGCGGACGTCTGCGCCTCACGGCCGCCGGCATTACGTGTTGGCGATGAAGTGGTAGTACAAACTGCGGACTGCGGAACACGAGTGAAAAATCAAGAAAGCACTGTGATTTCGAGTACTCGTGCACTATCGTCACTGCAACGGTAGCAAGGCAAAACTTTCAAAATTGCCGTGACCAGGATTCGAACCTGGGTTATTGCGGCCACAACGCAATGTCCTAACCACTAGACGATCACGGCCACGCACGCGCCCACGGAGGCAGCTGGCTGGAGTGCAAGTGGCGATACACAGCAAAGCCTAGGCCAAGGTGGACGCCACAGCAGTGTCAGACACGGTCTCCATCACGTGTATACGAGTAAATGAACGTGCCTGCGCTGTCAGGACACTAACTAGAGTGGTTAGCTACATTCACCTCCCTGGCAGTGTCTTGCAGTCCTCCAAGCCTCTTGACTATGGGTATGTGGCTCGATAACAAGTGAATAGACGCCGCATCTCTCTCGCCGTCAGGTGTAGCCGCGAATCATACTTAACGCAGCTTTGTGCACGCGTCAGCGTAGCGTCAGTCGAGCAAAGTCGGGACAAGTCGCATAAGAGGAGCAACAAAAACTCACGTTTCCGGTACCGGGAATCGAACCCGGGCCTCCTGGGTGAGAGCCAGGTATCCTAGCCACTAGACTACACCGGATTACGACGCCAGTGCTCTTCCTGCGAACGCAGCAACCAGCCACGATTAACTGACGACAACTGTAAGAAATACACTCTTTCACGTTATAGAACGGCATCCTCTGGACGCATTTCATGGAGACGAACGCCAGCAGTGACGAGAGCAAAAGGCGCCTACAAATCCTGTCGTTGCTCCACGTACTGTTCTACGACAATTCACGAAGCAGACGCTCACGCCTTGTTGTGCTGTTTCCTTTGCGGGCAATGGGTGCAGCTGTCTTCGACGCAGGAAACATTACACGTTTAGCAGCTGTGGGGTTGGAACCCACGCCTCCGAAGTGACTGGTGCCTAAAACCAGCGCCTTAGACCGCTCGGCCACTCTACCTACACAACACGCGCGACACAGGAGCTGCGTCCTAGCCCACGACAACACACAGCAACGGCACAAAAATGAGACGTCAAAATTGGCAACGGTGGGATTCGAACCCACGCCTCCGAAGAGACTGGTGCCTAAAACCAGCGCCTTAGACCGCTCGGCCACGTTACCGTTATAGCGCCGACGACAATACGTTTCCTTTGTACTACAAAGATCACTTCGAAATGGAAATATCTCGGCAATCGCTGTAACATGTATTTCCTCTGCTCTCCCATTGGAAGCGTCTCTTTAGGCCATCCACAACAAGAAAATGCCGTGCCCGCCGTGTGGTAGCGGCGCCACTTGTCTGAAGCTGTCGTAGTTAAGGCGACAGCATCAAGAGACGTTTTCGTGCCGTGACCAGGTTTCGAACGCACGCGTCCGAAGAGACTGGTGCCTAAAACAAGCGCCTTAGATCGCTCGGCCACGCTACCTGCGCTACCTTCGGCCCCAGTGTTCCTAGCATTTGTAGAAACGGTGCACGCCACAGCTTCCTGCTCCGCTGTTCATCCAATCCGTCGCACCTCAAACAACTGCCCTTTTCGACTACAGAGAGCAGCGGACGTCTGCGCCTCACGGCCGCCGGCATTACGTGTTGGCGATGAAGTGGTAGTACAAACTGCGGACTGCGGAACACGAGTGAAAAATCAAGAAAGCACTGTGATTTCGAGTACTCGTGCACTATCGTCACTGCAACGGTAGCAAGGCAAAACTTTCAAAATTGCCGTGACCAGGATTCGAACCTGGGTTATTGCGGCCACAACGCAATGTCCTAACCACTAGACGATCACGGCCACGCACGCGCCCACGGAGGCAGCTGGCTGGAGTGCAAGTGGCGATACACAGCAAAGCCTAGGCCAAGGTGGACGCCACAGCAGTGTCAGACACGGTCTCCATCACGTGTATACGAGTAAATGAACGTGCCTGCGCTGTCAGGACACTAACTAGAGTGGTTAGCTACATTCACCTCCCTGGCAGTGTCTTGCAGTCCTCCAAGCCTCTTGACTATGGGTATGTGGCTCGATAACAAGTGAATAGACGCCGCATCTCTCTCGCCGTCAGGTGTAGCCGCGAATCATACTTAACGCAGCTTTGTGCACGCGTCAGCGTAGCGTCAGTCGAGCAAAGTCGGGACAAGTCGCATAAGAGGAGCAACAAAAACTCACGTTTCCGGTACCGGGAATCGAACCCGGGCCTCCTGGGTGAGAGCCAGGTATCCTAGCCACTAGACTACACCGGATTACGACGCCAGTGCTCTTCCTGCGAACGCAGCAACCAGCCACGATTAACTGACGACAACTGTAAGAAATACACTCTTTCACGTTATAGAACGGCATCCTCTGGACGCATTTCATGGAGACGAACGCCAGCAGTGACGAGAGCAAAAGGCGCCTACAAATCCTGTCGTTGCTCCACGTACTGTTCTACGACAATTCACGAAGCAGACGCTCACGCCTTGTTGTGCTGTTTCCTTTGCGGGCAATGGGTGCAGCTGTCTTCGACGCAGGAAACATTACACGTTTAGCAGCTGTGGGGTTGGAACCCACGCCTCCGAAGTGACTGGTGCCTAAAACCAGCGCCTTAGACCGCTCGGCCACTCTACCTACACAACACGCGCGACACAGGAGCTGCGTCCTAGCCCACGACAACACACAGCAACGGCACAAAAATGAGACGTCAAAATTGGCAACGGTGGGATTCGAACCCACGCCTCCGAAGAGACTGGTGCCTAAAACCAGCGCCTTAGACCGCTCGGCCACGTTACCGTTATAGCGCCGACGACAATACGTTTCCTTTGTACTACAAAGATCACTTCGAAATGGAAATATCTCGGCAATCGCTGTAACATGTATTTCCTCTGCTCTCCCATTGGAAGCGTCTCTTTAGGCCATCCACAACAAGAAAATGCCGTGCCCGCCGTGTGGTAGCGGCGCCACTTGTCTGAAGCTGTCGTAGTTAAGGCGACAGCATCAAGAGACGTTTTCGTGCCGTGACCAGGTTTCGAACGCACGCGTCCGAAGAGACTGGTGCCTAAAACAAGCGCCTTAGATCGCTCGGCCACGCTACCTGCGCTACCTTCGGCCCCAGTGTTCCTAGCATTTGTAGAAACGGTGCACGCCACAGCTTCCTGCTCCGCTGTTCATCCAATCCGTCGCACCTCAAACAACTGCCCTTTTCGACTACAGAGAGCAGCGGACGTCTGCGCCTCACGGCCGCCGGCATTACGTGTTGGCGATGAAGTGGTAGTACAAACTGCGGACTGCGGAACACGAGTGAAAAATCAAGAAAGCACTGTGATTTCGAGTACTCGTGCACTATCGTCACTGCAACGGTAGCAAGGCAAAACTTTCAAAATTGCCGTGACCAGGATTCGAACCTGGGTTATTGCGGCCACAACGCAATGTCCTAACCACTAGACGATCACGGCCACGCACGCGCCCACGGAGGCAGCTGGCTGGAGTGCAAGTGGCGATACACAGCAAAGCCTAGGCCAAGGTGGACGCCACAGCAGTGTCAGACACGGTCTCCATCACGTGTATACGAGTAAATGAACGTGCCTGCGCTGTCAGGACACTAACTAGAGTGGTTAGCTACATTCACCTCCCTGGCAGTGTCTTGCAGTCCTCCAAGCCTCTTGACTATGGGTATGTGGCTCGATAACAAGTGAATAGACGCCGCATCTCTCTCGCCGTCAGGTGTAGCCGCGAATCATACTTAACGCAGCTTTGTGCACGCGTCAGCGTAGCGTCAGTCGAGCAAAGTCGGGACAAGTCGCATAAGAGGAGCAACAAAAACTCACGTTTCCGGTACCGGGAATCGAACCCGGGCCTCCTGGGTGAGAGCCAGGTATCCTAGCCACTAGACTACACCGGATTACGACGCCAGTGCTCTTCCTGCGAACGCAGCAACCAGCCACGATTAACTGACGACAACTGTAAGAAATACACTCTTTCACGTTATAGAACGGCATCCTCTGGACGCATTTCATGGAGACGAACGCCAGCAGTGACGAGAGCAAAAGGCGCCTACAAATCCTGTCGTTGCTCCACGTACTGTTCTACGACAATTCACGAAGCAGACGCTCACGCCTTGTTGTGCTGTTTCCTTTGCGGGCAATGGGTGCAGCTGTCTTCGACGCAGGAAACATTACACGTTTAGCAGCTGTGGGGTTGGAACCCACGCCTCCGAAGTGACTGGTGCCTAAAACCAGCGCCTTAGACCGCTCGGCCACTCTACCTACACAACACGCGCGACACAGGAGCTGCGTCCTAGCCCACGACAACACACAGCAACGGCACAAAAATGAGACGTCAAAATTGGCAACGGTGGGATTCGAACCCACGCCTCCGAAGAGACTGGTGCCTAAAACCAGCGCCTTAGACCGCTCGGCCACGTTACCGTTATAGCGCCGACGACAATACGTTTCCTTTGTACTACAAAGATCACTTCGAAATGGAAATATCTCGGCAATCGCTGTAACATGTATTTCCTCTGCTCTCCCATTGGAAGCGTCTCTTTAGGCCATCCACAACAAGAAAATGCCGTGCCCGCCGTGTGGTAGCGGCGCCACTTGTCTGAAGCTGTCGTAGTTAAGGCGACAGCATCAAGAGACGTTTTCGTGCCGTGACCAGGTTTCGAACGCACGCGTCCGAAGAGACTGGTGCCTAAAACAAGCGCCTTAGATCGCTCGGCCACGCTACCTGCGCTACCTTCGGCCCCAGTGTTCCTAGCATTTGTAGAAACGGTGCACGCCACAGCTTCCTGCTCCGCTGTTCATCCAATCCGTCGCACCTCAAACAACTGCCCTTTTCGACTACAGAGAGCAGCGGACGTCTGCGCCTCACGGCCGCCGGCATTACGTGTTGGCGATGAAGTGGTAGTACAAACTGCGGACTGCGGAACACGAGTGAAAAATCAAGAAAGCACTGTGATTTCGAGTACTCGTGCACTATCGTCACTGCAACGGTAGCAAGGCAAAACTTTCAAAATTGCCGTGACCAGGATTCGAACCTGGGTTATTGCGGCCACAACGCAATGTCCTAACCACTAGACGATCACGGCCACGCACGCGCCCACGGAGGCAGCTGGCTGGAGTGCAAGTGGCGATACACAGCAAAGCCTAGGCCAAGGTGGACGCCACAGCAGTGTCAGACACGGTCTCCATCACGTGTATACGAGTAAATGAACGTGCCTGCGCTGTCAGGACACTAACTAGAGTGGTTAGCTACATTCACCTCCCTGGCAGTGTCTTGCAGTCCTCCAAGCCTCTTGACTATGGGTATGTGGCTCGATAACAAGTGAATAGACGCCGCATCTCTCTCGCCGTCAGGTGTAGCCGCGAATCATACTTAACGCAGCTTTGTGCACGCGTCAGCGTAGCGTCAGTCGAGCAAAGTCGGGACAAGTCGCATAAGAGGAGCAACAAAAACTCACGTTTCCGGTACCGGGAATCGAACCCGGGCCTCCTGGGTGAGAGCCAGGTATCCTAGCCACTAGACTACACCGGATTACGACGCCAGTGCTCTTCCTGCGAACGCAGCAACCAGCCACGATTAACTGACGACAACTGTAAGAAATACACTCTTTCACGTTATAGAACGGCATCCTCTGGACGCATTTCATGGAGACGAACGCCAGCAGTGACGAGAGCAAAAGGCGCCTACAAATCCTGTCGTTGCTCCACGTACTGTTCTACGACAATTCACGAAGCAGACGCTCACGCCTTGTTGTGCTGTTTCCTTTGCGGGCAATGGGTGCAGCTGTCTTCGACGCAGGAAACATTACACGTTTAGCAGCTGTGGGGTTGGAACCCACGCCTCCGAAGTGACTGGTGCCTAAAACCAGCGCCTTAGACCGCTCGGCCACTCTACCTACACAACACGCGCGACACAGGAGCTGCGTCCTAGCCCACGACAACACACAGCAACGGCACAAAAATGAGACGTCAAAATTGGCAACGGTGGGATTCGAACCCACGCCTCCGAAGAGACTGGTGCCTAAAACCAGCGCCTTAGACCGCTCGGCCACGTTACCGTTATAGCGCCGACGACAATACGTTTCCTTTGTACTACAAAGATCACTTCGAAATGGAAATATCTCGGCAATCGCTGTAACATGTATTTCCTCTGCTCTCCCATTGGAAGCGTCTCTTTAGGCCATCCACAACAAGAAAATGCCGTGCCCGCCGTGTGGTAGCGGCGCCACTTGTCTGAAGCTGTCGTAGTTAAGGCGACAGCATCAAGAGACGTTTTCGTGCCGTGACCAGGTTTCGAACGCACGCGTCCGAAGAGACTGGTGCCTAAAACAAGCGCCTTAGATCGCTCGGCCACGCTACCTGCGCTACCTTCGGCCCCAGTGTTCCTAGCATTTGTAGAAACGGTGCACGCCACAGCTTCCTGCTCCGCTGTTCATCCAATCCGTCGCACCTCAAACAACTGCCCTTTTCGACTACAGAGAGCAGCGGACGTCTGCGCCTCACGGCCGCCGGCATTACGTGTTGGCGATGAAGTGGTAGTACAAACTGCGGACTGCGGAACACGAGTGAAAAATCAAGAAAGCACTGTGATTTCGAGTACTCGTGCACTATCGTCACTGCAACGGTAGCAAGGCAAAACTTTCAAAATTGCCGTGACCAGGATTCGAACCTGGGTTATTGCGGCCACAACGCAATGTCCTAACCACTAGACGATCACGGCCACGCACGCGCCCACGGAGGCAGCTGGCTGGAGTGCAAGTGGCGATACACAGCAAAGCCTAGGCCAAGGTGGACGCCACAGCAGTGTCAGACACGGTCTCCATCACGTGTATACGAGTAAATGAACGTGCCTGCGCTGTCAGGACACTAACTAGAGTGGTTAGCTACATTCACCTCCCTGGCAGTGTCTTGCAGTCCTCCAAGCCTCTTGACTATGGGTATGTGGCTCGATAACAAGTGAATAGACGCCGCATCTCTCTCGCCGTCAGGTGTAGCCGCGAATCATACTTAACGCAGCTTTGTGCACGCGTCAGCGTAGCGTCAGTCGAGCAAAGTCGGGACAAGTCGCATAAGAGGAGCAACAAAAACTCACGTTTCCGGTACCGGGAATCGAACCCGGGCCTCCTGGGTGAGAGCCAGGTATCCTAGCCACTAGACTACACCGGATTACGACGCCAGTGCTCTTCCTGCGAACGCAGCAACCAGCCACGATTAACTGACGACAACTGTAAGAAATACACTCTTTCACGTTATAGAACGGCATCCTCTGGACGCATTTCATGGAGACGAACGCCAGCGGTGACGAGAGCAAAAGGCGCCTACAAATCCTGTCGTTGCTCCACGTACTGTTCTACGACAATTCACGAAGCAGACGCTCACGCCTTGTTGTGCTGTTTCCTTTGCGGGCAATGGGTGCAGCTGTCTTCGACGCAGGAAACATTACACGTTTAGCAGCTGTGGGGTTGGAACCCACGCCTCCGAAGTGACTGGTGCCTAAAACCAGCGCCTTAGACCGCTCGGCCACTCTACCTACACAACACGCGCGACACAGGAGCTGCGTCCTAGCCCACGACAACACACAGCAACGGCACAAAAATGAGACGTCAAAATTGGCAACGGTGGGATTCGAACCCACGCCTCCGAAGAGACTGGTGCCTAAAACCAGCGCCTTAGACCGCTCGGCCACGTTACCGTTATAGCGCCGACGACAATACGTTTCCTTTGTACTACAAAGATCACTTCGAAATGGAAATATCTCGGCAATCGCTGTAACATGTATTTCCTCTGCTCTCCCATTGGAAGCGTCTCTTTAGGCCATCCACAACAAGAAAATGCCGTGCCCGCCGTGTGGTAGCGGCGCCACTTGTCTGAAGCTGTCGTAGTTAAGGCGACAGCATCAAGAGACGTTTTCGTGCCGTGACCAGGTTTCGAACGCACGCGTCCGAAGAGACTGGTGCCTAAAACAAGCGCCTTAGATCGCTCGGCCACGCTACCTGCGCTACCTTCGGCCCCAGTGTTCCTAGCATTTGTAGAAACGGTGCACGCCACAGCTTCCTGCTCCGCTGTTCATCCAATCCGTCGCACCTCAAACAACTGCCCTTTTCGACTACAGAGAGCAGCGGACGTCTGCGCCTCACGGCCGCCGGCATTACGTGTTGGCGATGAAGTGGTAGTACAAACTGCGGACTGCGGAACACGAGTGAAAAATCAAGAAAGCACTGTGATTTCGAGTACTCGTGCACTATCGTCACTGCAACGGTAGCAAGGCAAAACTTTCAAAATTGCCGTGACCAGGATTCGAACCTGGGTTATTGCGGCCACAACGCAATGTCCTAACCACTAGACGATCACGGCCACGCACGCGCCCACGGAGGCAGCTGGCTGGAGTGCAAGTGGCGATACACAGCAAAGCCTAGGCCAAGGTGGACGCCACAGCAGTGTCAGACACGGTCTCCATCACGTGTATACGAGTAAATGAACGTGCCTGCGCTGTCAGGACACTAACTAGAGTGGTTAGCTACATTCACCTCCCTGGCAGTGTCTTGCAGTCCTCCAAGCCTCTTGACTATGGGTATGTGGCTCGATAACAAGTGAATAGACGCCGCATCTCTCTCGCCGTCAGGTGTAGCCGCGAATCATACTTAACGCAGCTTTGTGCACGCGTCAGCGTAGCGTCAGTCGAGCAAAGTCGGGACAAGTCGCATAAGAGGAGCAACAAAAACTCACGTTTCCGGTACCGGGAATCGAACCCGGGCCTCCTGGGTGAGAGCCAGGTATCCTAGCCACTAGACTACACCAGATTACGACGCCAGTGCTCTTCCTGCGAACGCAGCAACCAGCCACGATTAACTGACGACAACTGTAAGAAATACACTCTTTCACGTTATAGAACGGCATCCTCTGGACGCATTTCATGGAGACGAACGCCAGCAGTGACGAGAGCAAAAGGCGCCTACAAATCCTGTCGTTGCTCCACGTACTGTTCTACGACAATTCACGAAGCAGACGCTCACGCCTTGTTGTGCTGTTTCCTTTGCGGGCAATGGGTGCAGCTGTCTTCGACGCAGGAAACATTACACGTTTAGCAGCTGTGGGGTTGGAACCCACGCCTCCGAAGTGACTGGTGCCTAAAACCAGCGCCTTAGACCGCTCGGCCACTCTACCTACACAACACGCGCGACACAGGAGCTGCGTCCTAGCCCACGACAACACACAGCAACGGCACAAAAATGAGACGTCAAAATTGGCAACGGTGGGATTCGAACCCACGCCTCCGAAGAGACTGGTGCCTAAAACCAGCGCCTTAGACCGCTCGGCCACGTTACCGTTATAGCGCCGACGACAATACGTTTCCTTTGTACTACAAAGATCACTTCGAAATGGAAATATCTCGGCAATCGCTGTAACATGTATTTCCTCTGCTCTCCCATTGGAAGCGTCTCTTTAGGCCATCCACAACAAGAAAATGCCGTGCCCGCCGTGTGGTAGCGGCGCCACTTGTCTGAAGCTGTCGTAGTTAAGGCGACAGCATCAAGAGACGTTTTCGTGCCGTGACCAGGTTTCGAACGCACGCGTCCGAAGAGACTGGTGCCTAAAACAAGCGCCTTAGATCGCTCGGCCACGCTACCTGCGCTACCTTCGGCCCCAGTGTTCCTAGCATTTGTAGAAACGGTGCACGCCACAGCTTCCTGCTCCGCTGTTCATCCAATCCGTCGCACCTCAAACAACTGCCCTTTTCGACTACAGAGAGCAGCGGACGTCTGCGCCTCACGGCCGCCGGCATTACGTGTTGGCGATGAAGTGGTAGTACAAACTGCGGACTGCGGAACACGAGTGAAAAATCAAGAAAGCACTGTGATTTCGAGTACTCGTGCACTATCGTCACTGCAACGGTAGCAAGGCAAAACTTTCAAAATTGCCGTGACCAGGATTCGAACCTGGGTTATTGCGGCCACAACGCAATGTCCTAACCACTAGACGATCACGGCCACGCACGCGCCCACGGAGGCAGCTGGCTGGAGTGCAAGTGGCGATACACAGCAAAGCCTAGGCCAAGGTGGACGCCACAGCAGTGTCAGACACGGTCTCCATCACGTGTATACGAGTAAATGAACGTGCCTGCGCTGTCAGGACACTAACTAGAGTGGTTAGCTACATTCACCTCCCTGGCAGTGTCTTGCAGTCCTCCAAGCCTCTTGACTATGGGTATGTGGCTCGATAACAAGTGAATAGACGCCGCATCTCTCTCGCCGTCAGGTGTAGCCGCGAATCATACTTAACGCAGCTTTGTGCACGCGTCAGCGTAGCGTCAGTCGAGCAAAGTCGGGACAAGTCGCATAAGAGGAGCAACAAAAACTCACGTTTCCGGTACCGGGAATCGAACCCGGGCCTCCTGGGTGAGAGCCAGGTATCCTAGCCACTAGACTACACCGGATTACGACGCCAGTGCTCTTCCTGCGAACGCAGCAACCAGCCACGATTAACTGACGACAACTGTAAGAAATACACTCTTTCACGTTATAGAACGGCATCCTCTGGACGCATTTCATGGAGACGAACGCCAGCAGTGACGAGAGCAAAAGGCGCCTACAAATCCTGTCGTTGCTCCACGTACTGTTCTACGACAATTCACGAAGCAGACGCTCACGCCTTGTTGTGCTGTTTCCTTTGCGGGCAATGGGTGCAGCTGTCTTCGACGCAGGAAACATTACACGTTTAGCAGCTGTGGGGTTGGAACCCACGCCTCCGAAGTGACTGGTGCCTAAAACCAGCGCCTTAGACCGCTCGGCCACTCTACCTACACAACACGCGCGACACAGGAGCTGCGTCCTAGCCCACGACAACACACAGCAACGGCACAAAAATGAGACGTCAAAGTTGGCAACGGTGGGATTCGAACCCACGCCTCCGAAGAGACTGGTGCCTAAAACCAGCGCCTTAGACCGCTCGGCCACGTTACCGTTATAGCGCCGACGACAATACGTTTCCTTTGTACTACAAAGATCACTTCGAAATGGAAATATCTCGGCAATCGCTGTAACATGTATTTCCTCTGCTCTCCCATTGGAAGCGTCTCTTTAGGCCATCCACAACAAGAAAATGCCGTGCCCGCCGTGTGGTAGCGGCGCCACTTGTCTGAAGCTGTCGTAGTTAAGGCGACAGCATCAAGAGACGTTTTCGTGCCGTGACCAGGTTTCGAACGCACGCGTCCGAAGAGACTGGTGCCTAAAACAAGCGCCTTAGATCGCTCGGCCACGCTACCTGCGCTACCTTCGGCCCCAGTGTTCCTAGCATTTGTAGAAACGGTGCACGCCACAGCTTCCTGCTCCGCTGTTCATCCAATCCGTCGCACCTCAAACAACTGCCCTTTTCGACTACAGAGAGCAGCGGACGTCTGCGCCTCACGGCCGCCGGCATTACGTGTTGGCGATGAAGTGGTAGTACAAACTGCGGACTGCGGAACACGAGTGAAAAATCAAGAAAGCACTGTGATTTCGAGTACTCGTGCACTATCGTCACTGCAACGGTAGCAAGGCAAAACTTTCAAAATTGCCGTGACCAGGATTCGAACCTGGGTTATTGCGGCCACAACGCAATGTCCTAACCACTAGACGATCACGGCCACGCACGCGCCCACGGAGGCAGCTGGCTGGAGTGCAAGTGGCGATACACAGCAAAGCCTAGGCCAAGGTGGACGCCACAGCAGTGTCAGACACGGTCTCCATCACGTGTATACGAGTAAATGAACGTGCCTGCGCTGTCAGGACACTAACTAGAGTGGTTAGCTACATTCACCTCCCTGGCAGTGTCTTGCAGTCCTCCAAGCCTCTTGACTATGGGTATGTGGCTCGATAACAAGTGAATAGACGCCGCATCTCTCTCGCCGTCAGGTGTAGCCGCGAATCATACTTAACGCAGCTTTGTGCACGCGTCAGCGTAGCGTCAGTCGAGCAAAGTCGGGACAAGTCGCATAAGAGGAGCAACAAAAACTCACGTTTCCGGTACCGGGAATCGAACCCGGGCCTCCTGGGTGAGAGCCAGGTATCCTAGCCACTAGACTACACCGGATTACGACGCCAGTGCTCTTCCTGCGAACGCAGCAACCAGCCACGATTAACTGACGACAACTGTAAGAAATACACTCTTTCACGTTATAGAACGGCATCCTCTGGACGCATTTCATGGAGACGAACGCCAGCAGTGACGAGAGCAAAAGGCGCCTACAAATCCTGTCGTTGCTCCACGTACTGTTCTACGACAATTCACGAAGCAGACGCTCACGCCTTGTTGTGCTGTTTCCTTTGCGGGCAATGGGTGCAGCTGTCTTCGACGCAGGAAACATTACACGTTTAGCAGCTGTGGGGTTGGAACCCACGCCTCCGAAGTGACTGGTGCCTAAAACCAGCGCCTTAGACCGCTCGGCCACTCTACCTACACAACACGCGCGACACAGGAGCTGCGTCCTAGCCCACGACAACACACAGCAACGGCACAAAAATGAGACGTCAAAATTGGCAACGGTGGGATTCGAACCCACGCCTCCGAAGAGACTGGTGCCTAAAACCAGCGCCTTAGACCGCTCGGCCACGTTACCGTTATAGCGCCGACGACAATACGTTTCCTTTGTACTACAAAGATCACTTCGAATTGAAATATCTCGGCAATCGCTGTAACATGTATTTCCTCTGCTCTCCCATTGGAAGCGTCTCTTTAGGCCATCCACAACAAGAAAATGCCGTGCCCGCCGTGTGGTAGCGGCGCCACTTGTCTGAAGCTGTCGTAGTTAAGGCGACAGCATCAAGAGACGTTTTCGTGCCGTGACCAGGTTTCGAACGCACGCGTCCGAAGAGACTGGTGCCTAAAACAAGCGCCTTAGATCGCTCGGCCACGCTACCTGCGCTACCTTCGGCCCCAGTGTTCCTAGCATTTGTAGAAACGGTGCACGCCACAGCTTCCTGCTCCGCTGTTCATCCAATCCGTCGCACCTCAAACAACTGCCCTTTTCGACTACAGAGAGCAGCGGACGTCTGCGCCTCACGGCCGCCGGCATTACGTGTTGGCGATGAAGTGGTAGTACAAACTGCGGACTGCGGAACACGAGTGAAAAATCAAGAAAGCACTGTGATTTCGAGTACTCGTGCACTATCGTCACTGCAACGGTAGCAAGGCAAAACTTTCAAAATTGCCGTGACCAGGATTCGAACCTGGGTTATTGCGGCCACAACGCAATGTCCTAACCACTAGACGATCACGGCCACGCACTCGCCCACGGAGGCAGCTGGCTGGAGTGCAAGTGGCGATACACAGCAAAGCCTAGGCCAAGGTGGACGCCACAGCAGTGTCAGACACGGTCTCCATCACGTGTATACGAGTAAATGAACGTGCCTGCGCTGTCAGGACACTAACTAGAGTGGTTAGCTACATTCACCTCCCTGGCAGTGTCTTGCAGTCCTC